>NW_015387306.1:75997-95202 GCF_001527695.2 Protobothrops mucrosquamatus | reverse complement strand
CACCCCAACCACTCTTTGTTTAATCGCCTTTACAATCCCGCAAAAAGGAGAGGGAATTAAAAATCTTTGAAGTCCTCCGGTTTACAAAAGGCTCAGCCAAGTAGACTTAAAACACTCCCGTCTTTTCCAAAAACTGGTTTGTCGAGGAACAATCGGAGGAAGTCAAATTTATGGGGAAATTATACAGTGGATTTGTCACTTAAAATATCGTAACTGTCTCGGGGACAATCCCCCATGCTGAGGATTAATGGTCCCTCCAGACCTTTGATTCACCAGCGCCTTTTCTTTGCCCTTGACAAATTGGATTTTTAGGAATGGGAAGGTCGCCGGGGCCATTGTTGGCTGCCCCATTCAAAAAAAAAAAAAAGAAGAAGAAGAAGGAAAAAAAAAAAGGCCCTTGATTATGCGCTGAGGAGTGAGGGAGGAGGAGGAGGAGGAGGAGGAGGCAAGGGGTAGGGAAAAGCGCCATGTGACCCTCTCGCGTGGAACTCGGCAGCTGCTCCAAGCGCTCAACTCGCTCGCTGCCCCAACCGGGCGCCCCTGGAGCGCCGTCGTGCCAAGGGGAGAGCCCCTCGTCTTGTAGCAATTGAAAAGGCGGCGCGCACCCCCGGCCGCGTCACTCTGCGGGCGGAGAGAGAACACCAGGGCGGCTCAGCCCCCGCCGCTGCTCCTCTTCAGCTAGCACTCCAGTGCGCCCAGAGTTGGACCAGCTTTCCCAGCGCCGCGCGTCCTTGCCCAGAGGCAGCAATGCTAAGCAGCCGGCCCCCGCCCGCCCTCGGCATCGCCGCGGAGAGCAGCGTCCCGGCTGGCCTGCGCCTGGGTCCTGTGCCCGGCACCTTCAAACTGGGCAAGTACCTGTCCGATCGCAGGGAGCCGGGACCCAAGAAAAAGGTATTGCTCCCACACCTGGGCGGAAAGCGCAGGGGGAGACCTAGAAGCCCAGGCGGGAAAGGGGCTGAAGGGGTGCAGATCCCTTGGTGGGGTGGGGTGGGGTGGGGGGAACAGCGCGCAAGAAGCCCTACTTTACTTCCCTCGTCCCGCCCCGCAGAAGGAGAAAGGTTTGGGTCTCTGAGGCTTCTGGGTTGGGTGACCTCCTCATCCTGACACCATTCAGATGTTTAGATTTAAGGAGAAAGCTGGCTTTGGGCAGGCACACACACACACACATGCATGCAAACAGGCACAAATTTACTGGCGCGCATTACTTTTCCTTCTCCATCCCGAATGGCTTTTGACACTCAGCGTAACTCCCTCCCCCTCTTGTTGTCTCTTCCCAAATAACCTGAAGGCAGGATTCATAATTAAGAACTCATTAAATGATCAAGAGGTGCCGAGAGGGTCCTCGGAGTGGGGTGAACGTGGCGGCAACTGCAGTCTCGCTTGGTGCGGAGCCGGTCCTCTAGGCAGAAGTGCGGACAGGTAGCTGGTTAAAGCAAAGTCAGCCCTCTTGGAGCACCGCCACCCCACAGGCAGTTTAATGAGGCACCAGTTGCTTTATTCTAAAGACTATTCCCACAGAGGTAGCACGCACGTTCACAGGTATATAGAGAAAAAACAACAACAACAACTTTGCAAGCTGTGGATTCATAGAATCGCCTGATTTTTTTCACATGTCTTTGCCAAGGTCAGATATGATGCAAAGAATAACTAGGCAAGTTTTGTCTTGGAGCTTTGGGCCACGTTGGAGAGATGCCTGCTGCATATCTCAAGCCCTTGCTGACATATTCTATCTCATCTTCTAATGCCGGAATCGTGATAATAATAGGGGCATTTTGATCCGGATGAAATATTTATTTAGCAAAATGAATCGGGACTATTTTCCAAATAGAGCTCTGTGGGACATTAATAATATCTATATGCACCCCAAAGCTATAAATGAATTCCAGAGTGAAACGGTTTCAGGGATATGAGACTTTCTCCAGATGAATCTAATAGGAGGCAACTTGGCCCCCAAGTTCAGCGATCTGTCACAAGTTTCCCCCTCCCTCTTTATAGCCTTTAATTGTCTTTAAGCGCTCGGCCAAGACTCTTCAAATTTATTTCTCATCTGGCTCCCTCGGTCGCTCCCTTTAGCATGCCTTTTTGTAAGAATGGTGTTTATTGTGCAGCCTTTCAGCGAGGTAGTTCCTCATTCGCACTCTCTCTTTCCCATGTTCAAGCAGATTATGAAAGATAAGAGAGATCTGGTGACTAAATCGAGTCATCTATCCTTCCTCTTCCTGAACACGTCTGATTAGATGATTAATTAGTTAATTAATTAATTAATTAATTACACTGAAGGGGATTGAAACCAGGAGATCGGTGCAGAGATTTGCCTGGGTGGATGGAAAATATTAATAGAGCGTTTTGAAAGGTGGCTGCAACGAACCATGTGGCAGTAGAGTCAGGGCAGAGAAAGTGAAAGGAAAAGTAAAGGCTGGTTTGCCCCCCCACCCCTAAACTCTCCCCCCCCCCGATTTTTTCACTTGCCAGGAATTTTTCTGAAGCAGCATGAGGGCGATCTGTTACTTTCTGCCTGCTGTGAGAAAATAAGGGCAGCATTAACCCAGTTTGAAGCCTCAATTCTTGGAAGGAAGGCTAACTAAACGCAGAAGGACTTACTTCGAGGAAAGATGCAAGATCCTTTATGGCCGCAGTACTAGCTGTAGCAGTACTGAACACCAGCCCTTCAGTTTAAGTGGATCTGGCCCTTCTTTTTCCCCACGGCGCCCAGGCAAACCTGGTTCGGAGGGTCTTTTAGCAGAAATAAACGAAAATCGAAGAAAGCACTAGGCTTAATACTGTCTCTTCCAAAGACACTACTCCTTTAAAGACGATCCAGATTTACTACTGAGTACATAGGCGTTTTTCAATTCAGCGCTCTAAATCCGATGTCCGTTTAAAAATAAAATTCGTCGCACCCAATCGCTTAAATTTGCAGCGGTAGCTGTAAGTGGCCAATGTTTGCTCCTCTAGGGATGCGGTTTTCTGCACATTGACCCGACGATAAGCCCCGGCGGAACTTACTTCGGAGTGCCTGCTCCTGGGGGCCACTGGCAATGAATGGTCTCCTGGCTGCAGCAGGTGGCTAAGGAGCTCAGCCCATCGACAGGTCCCTTTTCTTTGCAAGCGGCAGGAGTCCTTTCTAGCGACCAGCAAGGTCCAGGGGGAAGGAATCTCAATCGATCCCGCCCTGATTGGAACGCCGGCTTCGAACGCGCGCCCTGCAAGGCAGCGGAAGCCAGTGGCCAAGTCCCCGACCGGCTACAACTGACCGGCTTCCTCTGTTTTCCAGGTGAGGATGGTGAGAGGGGAGCTGGTGGACGAAGCTGGAGCCTCGGCTGTGGAATGGATTGGGCTAATCCGTGCTGCCCGACACGCGCAAGAGCAGACTCTGGAAGCGGTGGCCGATCTGCCGGGGGGACAGGTACTGGCCTCCTAGCTTGCTCCCGGGAACCGGAGAGGCGGGTAGGGGCGCCGTCCGGGTCTGGAGGGGGGCAAGCCTCGCCCCTCTGAGCCGCCGAGGGTCTCAAAGCCTCTCGTTTCTCCTTAGATTTTCTACCGGGCCTTGCGAGACGTCCAGCCGGGAGAGGAGCTGACCGTCTGGTACTCCAACGCTTTGGCTGAGTGGTTTGATATCCCGGCCACGGCGACCCCGACCCACGACGAGAAAGGTAGGCTCCTGCGAGCGAGCATCTCGGCTGGGGCAGACTTGGGTCTGGGTCCCGCTTGGGTGTCTTGCTTGACTGACATTCACGTAGGTACTGTAGTACCGTCCCGTCCACCTCAGTTTAAAAGCCCTGATGGCTTTAATTCGGAGGAATTCAAGCCCAATGGGATTAGCCCCCCCTTCCCCCATTGCGGATCTGGATTTCCTGCCAGGGCGGGCACACCCACCACTCGGGCGCAGCATCAGGAAAAGACGGCGTCTTGCCGCTTTGTCGTGGCCGCCGTGTTCAACTCCACTCCAAGGACACACAAAGGCGGCGCTAGGAAGCCGCGAAGCCACCTCGAGTCTCCTACCGGCCCCTCATAGCTTACCTCGTATAGCCAGGAGAAGGCAGGCTCCATCACTGCTGGTTTGGATGGCCAGCCAAGGTTCTCGAAAGATGGGTGAACAGTTAATAAGCCCTAACATACAATATTTTTTTCCATTTTAAACACGAAGCCCAGAGACCCTTTATTTGGCAGCAAATCCTGAGATGGTATATATAGGTTCTCCTGCTTGAGCAGGGGGCTGGACTAGAAGACCTCCAAGGTCCCTTCCAACTCTATTCTATTCTATTCTATTCTATTCTATTCTATTCTATTCTATTCTATTCTATTCTATTCTACTGTACTCTACTCTACTCTAGCCTAGCCTAGCCTAGCCTATTCTATTCTATTCTATTCTATTCTATTCTATTCTATTCTATTCTACTCTACTCTACTCTACTCTACTCTACTCTACTCTACTCTAGCCTAGCCTAGCCTAGCCTAGCCTAGCCTAGCCTAGCCTAGCCTAGCCTAGCCTAGCCTAGCCTAGCCTATTCTATTCTATTCCTACGGAGCCGTCCTACAGTTGGGGGGGATTTCTTGATATCAAGATATGTTGTTCTGCTAGGTTGTACTCCGGAAAAAAGGATCCCGAGGGGTCTAAAGGTCTTGGGCTCCAAATTATCAGTGTAAAAAAGATGGCAGGGTTTATGTCGCTCTGCACGAAAGCTGGCAGATTTAGGTTGATCTGCAAGAAAGAAGGGGAGGGGAAATTAAGTGGGTAAAAGAGAGGATGATGAAATGAAATGGACACCCCCCCCCATGTTCTTGATTAAACTGGGCGCTAGCAACCTCACTTCCTATTCGAAATGGTAGGAAGTTTTCTTTGCCTTTTGGAGGCATCGCCCACCTCCAGAACTAAGGAAGAAGTGGGCCACCTTTGATGATTGGAAACCGGCCTTAGCTTTGGGGGAGGGAACCTGAGGGCTGCAGTGGGCGGGGCAGTGAAACCAAAGGGGTGAAGACAAAGTTTCTTGTGGTTGGGGGAGGGGCTTGGAGCTTTTAGTTTCCCGAAGTCTTTTTAAGGTTTGCTCTATATTCCCTTTTTCCAAATGGTGAGAAAGCAGAGCAGAGTCTTG
The DNA here is from genome assembly GCF_001527695.2 of Protobothrops mucrosquamatus. NCBI lineage: Eukaryota > Metazoa > Chordata > Lepidosauria > Squamata > Viperidae > Protobothrops > Protobothrops mucrosquamatus. The sequence continues at coordinate 90,109 of NW_015387306.1, read as the reverse complement.
GTGGTGTGGGGTAAAAACAGACCCACGAGTCAGCAATGCACAGATCTTTTATTTCAAAAAAACATTTCTTAGAAATAGCTACTATCAAGCCGCAGTGGGTCAGATTCTTTGCCTGCTAGTCCACAACTGCCTATTCCACCCTTCTGGAATTAATTTATTTAACTTATAGGCGGCCCCAATCTGGTACGACTCCGATGGCCTATCTAGAAGTCCTGCGTTATAATTTCATGCTTCCAGTCAATGTGCTAGAATTGCAAAAGTCTCCACGGAAGGTCTACTCCTGGTGCCAGTGATTGCTTTCCTAAGTTCCAGTCTAGCATTTTAAAACTTGGATGCATATTCCACTTCTGAGTTTGAAGAAGTCAGACAGGGAACAGTTCTAGATTGTTATGGGGACAAATTTTTGATTTACATATACAGGATTGTAGTACATAATTTCTTATACAGAAGCTATTCTAGCACTTTATACTTTGATATTCTCAATCAGTCCTTGTTTAAAAACCTTCTACATCCCCTCTTAAGGGGACACATTTCTTTCTTTGGTTGATTCGTTGCTGTCGGTTACAGCAATTTTATGACAAAGTCCTCAACACTTTATTCCAGGATAAGGAGCTGGAGAGTAATCAAACCAATAACAGGTGGTTTTCTGGGCAATTGTACAGGAAGTGTAAAGCTTTTTCTAACTTGGTAGTCTAGCTTAGGGATTTCCTAGTGGTCTCCCTTCTAAATGCAAAGAAGGTCTCACCCTTCCTAGCTTTTTCTGGATCCACTAATAATACAAGAGCCTTTCTAAAACCGTTCTTTTCATCGTCTGTACTTAGCAATGAGGTTCCTGCTGTTGCCAGGAGCTGCCCACAACGTCCCCAGGAACTGAGCCTTCTCTAGATTTTTTATGTAGAGTTAATCCAATTAGAACCAAATCAGTCTGGTTCCCAGTGAAAGTGCTGCAGGGCAGCAAAACCCTTGGCAAAGAGTGAGACTCGCTCCCCAGTTACTCTTTCTTTCTTTAGCTCATTCCTCAACCTTTCTTCTGGGTGCTGCTAATCTGAAATTCCAGCTGCACTTCGCTTTAAATGACCTTAGGAGATGTTTAAAGGCGGTGGCGAGCCATCTTTTTCACTCGAAGAGATTCTCAGATTCTCATCTAGCCCTTGGAGGGAAAAAGTCCCTTCACACAGAACAGGTCGAGAGGGAGACATGTGGCAGAGCAAACGGTAACCCCTCCATTCAGCCGGCGCAGATTGAGTAAATGAGGCTCTTAGGAGCAGACGTGTGTGTCTTTCTGGGCATGTGGAGGGGAGGGGGTAGGAACCAAGAGACTTTCTAATTAGGCCTGTTACTATTTCCAAGTCTTTGTCACTTGAAACTTATAAGTCGGTCACAATTTCTAGTATCTAGCCTTCCATTCCTAGCAAAGGTTGACTTGTGTATTTCTTCCCTACTCATTCAAAGCACGTGGGTTATCAAGTTGGACTGAGAGCGAACAATTTCTCACGGACTCGAATACTAGAGAGATTTTGACCCTTCCTTTCTCTCCTTTTCCCCCTCCCGAAGGTGAGCCGAATTAGGAAGATCTGCTGGAGAGGGAAAACCGGAGACAGCCAGTGAGAGGGAGAAATGGGGAACTCAAACACTTAAAATTAAGTTTGTTAGAGTCCTCGGCAAGAATGGCTGATGATGATCAAGGGTGGTGGGATAGCAGCCCAGTTATAGTTGGGGACAAAGACTGTGCTCCAGTGTCTTTTTCCAACCTGAATTCCTTACAATGGGTGGGACCAGGATTCTCCTCATTTAGGGACAGAAAATCCAAAGCTGGTAAGAACCGCCCTTACTTAGCTTCGCTGGCCAGGCGAGTCAGCAAGCCAGAGAAAGAAATCCCAATTTAGGGAAGCAACACTTCATTCAGAAGTTTTATAAAGTAGTTGCAAGCTTTCAGGTTTTCGAGAACTCTTCGTTAGACAAGTTGACAGAAGCCGTGTGAGAGAACCTAGGAGAAAATGCGAACTATGTTTGCACCAGATGAGAGCTTAGGTAGAGTGGAGGAGAGCTTTTGCGCCTGCAAACTGGGCTTTGGATGTTCCCTTGCTTCGGAAATATACATTTCAATCAATACATTAAACCGGTTTCCCTTGGTCCTCCCAAAAACAGCTTTTGTATTGCTGGCTCTAATGTTTGTAGGTTTTGTTCTCCACCCAAGTTCCAGTTTGCGAGATGAGCGGCCATATAAATAGATTGACTGATTGATCGAATAAATAAACAAATAATAAATAAATAAATAAATAAATAAATAAATAACATTTTCTTTTCTTTTTTTCCAGCAGAAGGGAGGTAATCTCTCCAAGTTTTTTTTAAAAATCATTGGGAAACTAGAACGAAGGCCCATCTCCATTTTTTTTTTAAAAAAACCCAGGTTCAAATGGATGTACCAGTAGGTAGCCAACAAATTTAGGCAGTCACAGAATTTATTTGCAAAGATTAAATAACTTAAGTCTGGGCTTAAATAACTGAAGAAGAACTGAAGGATACAGTTTTTCTCAGCACAACCCCCCCCCCCCCAGCTACTGTAGGAATACAACTATTAGTTTATTTGTGAGATTTTGTATTTCACCCAGCTTTTCTTTTAGGAATGTTCCTTTAGGAATAGACTTCCATGTTTATTCACCTCTTCCCCCCCCCCCCAAACCTGTGATCCGAAAAAAGTTGTGCCCCCAGAGTGGTGGGAATGTTCATTCTTGGGTGACCAATGTTAACACAGTAATTCGGTCTTATTTTTAATTGGTGTTGTACTTCGACTCAGAGAGGTTTTGCAACCCCTTCCAGATCTTTTTTGTGTCCTGCCATTTGACAACTAGCTTTTCAGTTCCCTATCAAGTGATGATGTTTAGAATCTTCTCTTCAAATACCAAATTTACTTTAGTGAGGTCTGCCCCTCAGCAGTTGACACCAGGACTGGAAAAAACGATAACTATATATTTTTTTGACATTTTCACTCCTTCTGAACTTAATGGATGCCGCTGGATGACCAGAAGATTAATACCGCTGGCCAGCACTCCGGCACCATCTTCGTTTTTCCTCTCCACCCACAAACCACAGAAACGTGGATGGCTCAGCGACTCCCAGAACCTCACCCGACCTGATGAGCCAAGTCGCTTTCACCCACTTCGGGGGGACAAACTAAACATTTCAGGAAGGGAGCCCAAAGGCCATTGCCTTTTGAATCAACCGATTCCTTATGGCCCATCCATCTATTCTAGGCCATTGTCTTGCCTGGTAAAGAGAGGTTCATGAGCGTTAGATTGCCCTTTGTTCCCCGATTCCGTTCCCTGACATACGCTACCTACTCTGTCCGCGTCAACAGATGGGCCGCCGGACCCGAGCGTGAAGGCAGCAGCTGCTGGCAGCCTCCTGGAGTCCACACAAGCAGCCCCGCTGCAGCGCTCGGCCGCCTTCTCCAGCTTTATTGCTCTTGCTCCACCGTCACCTCTTCGGGGGGGCCCCCCTCCGCTCCCCCCAAAAAGAGAAACGTATTAACTGAGAAAAGGTGCCCCGCAACTGAGACATTCGCATCATCATCCAGTCTTTCCACTTTTCTCAACGACGTCAGATGCGGATTGACAGTTGCAGCCTGATTCAGATTCTCCCAAGACTTGTAGATTGCCTCCATCGTCCCACTGCCTTCGTGCAACTTATCTTCTGGGCAGAAAATTGGGATAGGAATTACATAAGTAATCGAGGGGTCGCGCAGTGAACCGTTTGGACTACCGAGAAGCGGTGGCAAAGTTCTTTTGAGACGGCGGCCTTAAAGATGACAGGTCTGCTTGTAATTTGCTAAGCTGCATTTCTGAGTAAGGAAGCATAGCGTTTGGCATCAGACAAATTAGTAGCAGGCAACATATTGCTGGTTAAACTCACGCTTTCTTATGAAGAATGAGACCTTAAAAACTGAACTGATTTTCTGTGGCATAAGATGGCTCACACAAAATACCTTTTCATGTGGTGTCTGAAGCAAGCTTAAACTTGCAAAGAATACCAAAGGAGTAATCTATCTATCTATCTATCTATCTATCTATCTATCTATCTATCTATCTATCTATCTATCTATCTATCTATCTATCTACCTACCTACCTACCTACCTACCTACCTACCTTTCATCTCTCTCTCTCTCTCTCTCTCTCTCTCTCTCTCTCTCTCTCTCTCTCTCTATATATATATATATATATATATATATATATATATATATATATATATATATATATATATATATATATATATATATCACTCAATCCATTATAAGTATACATGCATCCTTGATTTGGATAAGAGCAATTTGTGAAGAAAGGTGATGGGAGACGAAATATGGAAAGTAATTGAGCATTACACGGATATGTGTTGATAAGAGATACATTTATTGCATTGGTGAATCAATTAGAACACAAGTTATGATTTTTCTTTAACAAAAATACTATTTCCTCAGGATTTTTATGACTTATAACCTATATAATCTGCCTACAAAGTGTGTTTGTTCAAGAATGGCTACCATAAAACAACCTCTTGGGAGGTTGAAGAGTCTTGCTGCTGTTCTATGGATACTGACATTTTAAACATCAGATTTCATTTACTTGTTTGTGTAAATATTGGCTATCCTGGATAGAGGCAGAAAGCTCTTGTTGCCAAAAATAACCTATGTGTCATTGGAAGATGTGACTATGGAAACCCCTGATATTGGAGAGGACCTCATTAGGCTTTCCAGAATAGATGAAGAGGGATAATTCAGGCATCTCACTTTGTAAGGAGATATGATTTGTCTATCTGTAGCACTGCTAGTGGTTGTGTTTGTTGCTGATAAAGAGTAGGGAGAAGAAATGGAGAGGAGTGAAATCGGAGGGAAATGGCATTCATAAAGAATAACCCATCAAATGAAATTCAAAAATTGTCCACAAAATGTAAAAGTTGCAATTATACAGAGTCAGCAGCATACCTGACCGTATAAAAATATGCGTCAGAACTAATTAGCATTTGCAGAGAGACGAACTCATTTTGACAGAAGGCAAGAGATGTTACTGGAATATGATGATTCATTTTATAAAAGAGCTTGCATTTTAGTACTGACTCCACTTAAATTCAAGATAGTTGATTATGACATCCTTGCCTGCCCAGTTAATCACATACCAAAAGCATTCAGGACAAGAACTCAATTCTGCAGTTGTAATCAAGGGGAAAATGATTTCCAGGTAAGAGGAAAGCAATCTAACTTCCTCAGTAGCTGCACATTATGTGCATGTACGCTCCAGAACTTGTACTATGGGTTGGGTTGGTCAGTTCGGATTTTTGTTTGCCGGACAGATTGACTGCTTTGTGCTAAACCATGTTAAAGTAGTACATTAATGACCCGAGATGCTGAATCTATAAATAGATAAGAGCAGGGCTAAGAGTATTGATGAAATAATTAAGGGGAATTATCAGTGAGCACCCAGAGTCTTCCAAAGTATTAGATGTGCAATATGAGTAGGGTCTCTTTTGAAATTGACAAGTGGGATTTGGCCAAGAAATTTTGGTTCAGTGCTTGTCATTCTAGAGATGAGTCAGGCTTGCCATAATTGTTAAATGACTCATCCGTATATTGTTTTAATTCTTTTATATTCAGAATTATTCTTAATGTGATAACACTAGACAACTCTTTCTCTTGCCTTTTTCAGTTTCTAGTATAATAGCAAAAATCTTACTGTAGAACCAACATAAAAGCTTACTCTTGACTTCCAGTGTTAAAAAAGAGACACTTAAAGTAAATCAATTAAAATCAAGCCCTATTAACTTAAAGTTTAGAAATAATAATGAATAATCATTATATATTATATATGCAAGCAACAGCTGCTTATCCCAAATCCTTGGGATGGAATCAATAGGTGAATTAAAAATGCCAATTCTAGTCTAAACATCCGGCTGACTGTGAGACTAACCACAATGTATTGAATTTGTGTCTCTAGGACTGCAGAGGTATAATCATTAAAATATTTTAAAAGTTCCATTTCTATTACTTCTCCCATTCTCACAATAGTTGTGCGATTATAATTGCTCAAAGATAAGCAATTATCTTTAAGTTATGAAAATATGTCAGATTGGGCTGTTTTAGAATTTGCTCTCATTTTGTAATAGGAGAAAAGAATCTGCACTATCCAGAACTACTACAGGTTGAAACTTAACTCTATTTTAGTAGCAACTTTAGGGCAAGCTCACGCACCTGCATAACCTTCTTTATCGACATAATGGAGGCGAAAGTGATATATCACTGCGGTGTGAACCAAGGCCGTGGCAAGTCAGAGATTGTTAGAAAATTGGTCGGACTCATGAAAGGAGCAATTAAGTGGGAACTACTAATTAGGGAACTACTAATGGTCAGCAGTTACACTGACCTCTGCTTCAACAGATCCCCCCCCCCCCCAACCGCTCCCTATCACCACTTTCCCCTTCCTAATATCTTCAAATCCTTAAATCTTTTGTCAAGTGGCGCTTGTTACATTTCGGGTTGTGGTAACCGATCTCCCGGTTTGTTTTTTCCTTGCTAGGCGAGGAGCGCTACATTTGCTGGTACTGCTGGCGAACCTACAAGTACCCCAACAGCCTCAAGGCCCACGTCCACTTCCACTGCGTGCTGAACCACGGCCGCGGCTTCGCAGGAGCGCCAGAGCCCCACCGGCCCGGAGACCTCTTCGGCGCAGCTCTGAAGCCGGCAGCCGCGCCGCCTCTGAGGCCCCCTTGCCCGGCCGCGTCCCGAGATGCCGTCAAGCGGGAATCCTCCGGCTCGCCGTCCTCAGCCAAAGGGGGCGGGGGCGGGCGCAAGGGCGCCAAGGCCGAGCAGGAGCGCGCCTTGGACATGACCGTCGGCTCGGTGCGGGGCCCGGGACAGTTCTGGGGTCTGCTGGGCAGCACTTCCGGAGGCAGCAACGGCTTGTCTTTCTACCCCGGAGTGAGGTCGGCCTTCAAGCCCGCCGGCCTGGCGAAAGAGGCCTCGCCCGCTTTCCGGGAAGAGGGCAAAGGCGGAGGCTTCAGCAAGGCCGCGGGGAGCCTCAAGCCGGGCCGCCTGTGCGGCCAGACCGGCGGTTCCCGCCACCCGCCTCCTCACAGCAAATGCCACCCGCCGCCCGCCCCGCCGCTCTCCTCCTCCTCCTCCTCCTCCGCGGCCGGGCTGGCCTACTCCGGCGCGGTCCGGGGCTTCCCCTTCCTGACGCCCTTCGAGGAAAACTCCGCCTTCAAGCACGTGGAGCGCGGCTTCTCGGCCAATCTTTCCCCTCCCGCCAGCCGCTACCCGCGCTTGGCGGGCGGCGCCGGACTCCACTTGGAGCGCTTCGCCGCCCTGCCTCCCTTCGAAGGGCTGGCGCCCTACTCGCCCTCCGGGGACTGCCCGCTCCCGCCCCTCCTGCCTTCCTTTGCCGTCTACAACGGCGAGCTGCTCTACAGCGCCCCCTGCTACCCGCTCAACCTCCACTTCGGCAACTTCCTCAAGTACCCGGAGTCGGCGCCCTATTTCAGCGGGGCCGCGGCGGCGGCGGCGGGCCTCCATCCGGCCGAGCTGGGCTCCTTGGCCGGCGTCGACCGCGAGATGGCTCTGCACACGCACCAGTTCTCGGAGATGGCCGCGGCCGAGAAGAGCCGCGGCCGCTTGGAGAGCTTGCCGGCCCCGCCGGCGGGCCCGGCCGGCGGCAAGGCCAAGACGGGCCACCTGTGCCTGTACTGCGGCAAGCTCTACTCGCGCAAGTACGGCCTGAAGATCCACATGCGGACTCACACCGGCTACAAGCCGCTCAAGTGCAAGGTCTGCCTGCGGCCTTTCGGCGACCCCAGCAACCTGAACAAGCACATCCGGCTGCACGCCGAAGGCAACACGCCGTATCGCTGCGAGTTCTGCGGGAAGGTCCTAGTCAGGCGCCGGGACTTGGAAAGGCACGTCAAGTCCCGGCATCCGGGCCAGAGCTTGCCCAAGGGCGGCGCCGAGGAGCTCCAGGAGCCAAAGACGGACAACGAGAGCGACGTCGACGTCTGCTTCACGGACGATCAGAGCGATCAGGACACCGGCAGCAGCGGCGGCGGCGGCGGCGGCGGCGGCTGCCGGTCCAAAGAGCAGCAATAAAAATAAAACGAATGCCATAGAGTTGGGGGGGAGGGACCGGGTCGGACACTGGGGTGACCAAAGCTGCTAGGCTCCTCGGAATGAACTCTCTCCTTCCTTCCACTCCCTCGGAGGAGCTGCTGAGTACAATATTCAATTCAATCGACATGCTGTATCCCTGGGCTTGAAAGGGGAAGCTGTCCATCCAGTTCAGTGGTTCTCAACCTGTGGGTCGGGACCCCATTTGGGGTCGATCGACCATTTCACGGGGGTCGCCAAACAAGGCTGTCCGCCATTTTTTTTGTCCGCCATTTTTTTCCCCTTTTCCGGCGGGTGCTTACCTCCCTTGAGCTGGGCCAGCTGGTGGTCGGCCTGCTCCGTCTCTGCCGCTTGCCAGCTACGCCTCGGCCCCGGCGCAGGGGGTGGAACCACGCATGCGCGGCGTTCCCAGGCAGGGAAAGTCCTCGACTTACGACCGGTTGGGTAGTCCTTGACCTACGACCGGTTTAGTCCTCGACTTACGACCGGTTGGGGTCGCTGCATTAAAAAGGTTGAGAACCACTGATCCAGTTTGTTACGTTCAGGGGTATTTTAAGGTCTGCCCTTAAGAAATAAGCAGTTGGGCATCTGCTTTTCCCCAGTACTTCTCCTCCGGATGGCCTCAGTCAGCCTCAGCCAAGAAGGAGGGTGGTGGTGGGGCAATAGCAAAAGTTTGCAGGGCTGACCGAAACCTCTGAAGGACCCGGGGACTTTTGGCAGCTGCGGTTCGGAGGTTTTGTTTGCAAAAGGGAATCACACCGTGGTGGGAAGCCTAATCCTGGTGCTATGCCCATCCAATTGTCTAGGTTCCCTGCAGGGTTGATCAGTAAGTGGGGTTTGGGATTGCAGAACGAGCTCTGCTAACGTGTGACTGGCGAGTTTGTGATTCGGTGTGTTGTGCCAATAGCCGTACTTTTTATCCACTGATGGTAGTGCCAAGAGATTCAGGTTGTCTTTGCAAGCAGGTTTCACCTAGGTCAGGAGTAGGCAACCTTGGCTCTTTTATGACTCGTGGACTTCAACTCCCAGAATTCCTGAGCCAGCATGACTCAGCTTGGAAACTCTCCCTTTCCCCTCAGCATGGCTGGCTCAGGAATTCTGGGAGTTGAAGTCCACGAGTCATAAAAGAGCCAAGGTTGCCTACCCCTCACCTAGGTTATAGCCTAAAATCCTACTGAACTGTGGACTGACTTCTGAGTAAAAGTGTATAAGATTGGCCTGCTGCCATTTTCATCCCTTAGGTTTCTCTGGCAAAATATGTTTTCTCTTCCTCAGCTGTTTCACATGTCATAATGGACTGGATAATTCTTAAGACATCCTGCAATCATCTTTGTGGCAGTATAAAGCCTGACTTCATTAGTGTTGTACTGGCAGAAAAATGTTTGGATGCCATTGTAAATCACTACCGAGGAAAGGACTGTAGTTTCCACACTAGCAAACATTATCTAGCCAGCTGTTTTATTAGTTTAAAGAGGATTTACATTGGTACAGGAACATCTACACTCACTTGTCACTATACAGAGAGAGCTGTTTGGATTATTACACTCATTTAATTAAGGATTGAGGGTCACTTTTATAATTTAGGACCAGGCGTTTGGCTGAACTCAAAGCATATTTAATGAAATCTTAAAAGTGTCACTTGGATTAGTCCCATTCCACTAATAAAACACCCAAGTCCGTTATGACTCTCATGGGATTGTTGCATACACCACCAATTCCTCAATAATACTTCATGGGCTGCTGGTTCCTGCCCCTGATTTAACGTATCCTATCATGGCTTCAAAGCCAGGGAAGGGGTGTTGGTGTGAAAGTGGGTGAATGAATTCAGGGTGAAAATGTCTGCAGTCTAAGTACTACTTGGAAAGTGACATTAGGGTATGTCCAGAAGGAAGACCACAGTCAGAATAATGCATCCAATTCTGATCACCACAATATAAATATAAAAAAAGATGTTGAGACCTTAGAAAGAGTGCAAAGAAGAACAAAAAAGATGATAAGGAGTCTGGAAGCTAAACCATATGACTTAAGAGACGCAGAGAAGAAAGGGTTGATTCTCCAAAGCACTTATCAGCAGGACAAGAAGTAACCTGTGGAAGATCATTAAGGAGAGAACTAAAGAGAAATTTCCTGACAGTTAAAACAATCAGTTTATCCAGAATGGTGTAGGGTCTCCTGCTTGAGCAGGGAGTTGGACTAGAAGACCTCCAAGGTGCCTCCCAGCCCTATTCTATATTCTAAGAATCTTTTTCTGAGGGAAGAAACAGCTCCAAATGCTATTACTTGCAGAGTATTACCGTAGTTCAATACACTGGGAATTTGGAACAGCCAATCTGTTTCTTTCCATAACATTTTTAAAATGTGCCTTTTTGTGGGGTGTTTGGAGGTTGCCTACAGATAAGGAGTTAGCTTTCCCCCCTCATTTGTTCTGGCCACCACATTCATCAATATATATATATGGAAAACTTGCATTTAAAAAAAGTATAATCTGCATTCAATATCAAAAAGATTGCTAGCCACAATAGCCCTTTTCTACCTAAAACACATTTTACACAACAACTTCAATCTCATTTTCAGGCCAAAATGTGTGAGTTTAATTCTAATTGAACATTTTTATGACCTCACAGGAAGGGTAAAGGGTAGGGTGTCAGCAGCCTGACCTACGCTCCCATTACAACTTATTTATAACACAATAATATTTGGGTAACATTTGTAAAATAAATACATGAAAGCATGACCCCTCAAGCACACTCTATATCATTTTCAAGAAAATACTTTTTTTTGAATTTTGTAGACTATATATGTGGTGTATGCTTTATGATGGTGTACAGTGGAAAAATATTTTGGTCTCGGTTACAGGTTGTCATTTTTAAGACAATAAAGTTATTGACAAACTATTGTTTAACTTTTCTGAGAAGATTTTCAGTCTTTGTTTTTTTTTGGGGGGGGAAGCCATTTGAAACTCTTCAGTACAATACAGTATTAAAGAAATGCATTTGATTCATATTGACTGACACTTTCATCTTAACCACTTCTTTCAAACGAAGGAAACCCAATGGCTGTCTTCACATAACAAAGTGACGAAGTCAAATAACAATCTAGCAACTTCATTTGCAAAATACACTAAGCTTGTTGTTTTGTTAATCTTCCTTACTTTATTTCTGCTTATCTTCTGTGCCCACCACACCAACTGGATGAGTTTACACTTGAATAGATTGAGCTAACTCAGAAAATGAGTTAATTCGTTAGGTTGATTGAGCAAGTTGTTTCAGGAAGCCAGTAATAACGTTTGGAGAATTGGAATGGAAACATTGTAGGCTGATCAAGATTTCTACAAAATTATACAGAAGGCATGTCAATGATGTCAGGTGTGGGAAAGCTGAAAGTACTGAATTGGAGCCTCTTTGCTTGCAGCTCCCAATTCTGAGCAAGAGCCAAGGAATTCAGGTGTTTTGGTACAGATCCTTCACTCATTTTTAGGCAGGTTTTTTTTAACATAATCATGTGACATTATGTTCTTCTGATGCAGCTAATGGACTTCAGTCTGCAAAAGTTCATTATATTAACAGTGGCGAAATTCACTTGTATACATTTATAGTCCAGACACAATGATTTAAGCCCCGCTCCCTTTGATGAATCTGGTAGCAAAACTTTCTCTCTGATTTCCTTTAGTCGCAGATCTTGACAGGTTAACAATAAGCAAGCAAATTGGGAATTTCCAATTTTTCTGTTTAGGTTTTTAGTTTAAACAGTAATATCATTATGACACCGCAGTTTGATACCTCGGACTCTTTTAGCTTCCCTCCCGAAGCAATAATAACTGATAACTCTCTCCTCCTGGAATTAAAACTATTGGGAAAAATACGAGATTCAAATCTTAAAACTTGGGAAGTCTTGTAAGGGGCAAAAGCATTTTAACAACCCATTTTTGTGGGGAGGGTTTTTCTGGACAAAGTATTTGATTTTCGACTTTGACGTAGTTGCCAGACTGCAAAATATATGCATTTGTAAATCGGAGGCAGGGGAGGAGCTCAAAGTGTGTGTGTTCCAGTTTCAAAAGGCAATTGTTTATTTATTTATTTATACATTTATATGACGTCCACCTGACTACCCGAAGTGACTCCAGGAGGCTCAAAGGAAATTGATCAAAGGAAAGCGATTCAGAGCGCGAGTTAAGTGAGATTTGAAGCTTCTGGTAAAACGAGAAAGTACTCTTTTCTTTTTCGATCTTATTCGTGGCTGTTCAGAGGCACAATCGCCAGCTCTTTAAACGTGATAATTTCTGCTCTTCTGCCACTGATTTCAGTGGATGTTTTGAATAATAATAATAATAATAATAATAATAACAACAACAATAATAAAAAATAAATAAATAAATAAATAAAAAATTGGAAGGGACCTTGGAGGTCATCGAGTCCAACCCCCTGCTCTTGAACCATAATTAGCTTCTCCTGACACAGAACTGTAGCCCAGGCTTCAACACCCAAATGCCCATTATATTCCTTAAGGCAGACCTACCATCACCCCAGCTATTAAGTCCATTCCAATGCAGCCGGAGGGAGTCAGGTGTTTACTGTTGGCCTTTCGGAGGAAATCCAGCCCAATCTGAGCACGGCAATCCAAAATGAAATCCTTCCGCTGTCCAGGGTTTCCAACCACTCGGTATTTCTTATTTCCTTTGGGTTTCCCTTTTGGTGGGTGAGGAGCAAATATTGAAACTACACGCCCATCTTTTTTAAGGGACCGGCCAGAAAGGGCCCGAAGATTTTGGAGATTCTGGAGGATCCCAAAACATTTATTCCCCTGAGCCGGAACGGGGAAATGGCGACCGAGTCAAGACAAACGGAAGCTTTTTATGGGGCGCGAAACGCCCAACTCTTATGTCTGAAAGCTCAGCTCCGGGCTAGGATCCACATCATCCAAAGTAGGAAGTAGGATCGGACGCAACTGGTTTTCAGGTAAGGTCCCCCTGCCAAGGGACCGGCCGCAATAAAGGACAGAATGGCGCGTTTGCCCCAGTAAGGAGGCAAGGGCCAGCACCACATTTCTTTTAAGCTAAAGGGCGAATATCCAATATCCCGCCCCCCCCCCCCCGCCGGTCATCATCATCCTGCAGTGAATGGGGTTCGTTGCCCTCGCAATTCAAGCCATCTCTGCTGGAATTTCAGCTTCCACGAATGCTTAAGACAGTTTGAGGTCGAAGTCAACAAACCAAAGTGACTGACACTCACCATGCCTGTTGCAATCCTGAATAAGCCCTTGCATAAATAAATAAATAAGAAATAAATAAGAAATAAATAAAAATAAATAAATAAGATAAAATAATAAAATAAAATAAAATAAAATAAAATAATAATAAAGTTGGAGGGGACCTTGGAAGTCATCTAGTCCAACTCCCCGCTCAGGCAGGAAACCCTATACCATTTCGGACAAATGGCTGTCCAGTCTCTTTTTAAAAACTTCCAGTGTTGGAGCATTCACCGCTTCTAGAGGCAGGTTGTTCCACTGGTTAATTGTTCTAACTGTCAGGAAGTTTCTCCTTAGTTCTAGGTTGCTTCTCTCCTTGATTAGTTTCCATCCGTTGCTTCTTGTCCTGCCTTCAGGCGCTTTGGATAATAGCTTGACTCCCTCTTCAAAATGCATTTGCTGAGCTTGGGGTTTGTTTGTTTTTCTGCAAGCATTTCATTATCAGACAAGGTAACATTGTCAGTTCTTTGATGCAAGGGAGGAGGATTTGCTGGCTTTTAGTTGTGGCAATGATGATGTTATCTAGAGGACTTCCGGTGGCAGGCGATTTCGCTGGTCGCAGCTGTTTGCTGCCTCCCGCCTGTTTTGCGTAAAAGCCGGTTTGACAGCTAGCATCTGCTGTCAAACGGCTTGATACCTTTCCCCTGGGCATAAGGGGATCGGTGAGCTGCCCGGGGTAGGAGTTGAGTTCCCGAGTCGTCCTATATGGACGATGTAGGTGAGA
>NW_015387306.1:45226-74369 GCF_001527695.2 Protobothrops mucrosquamatus | reverse complement strand
CTGTTAAACTATCTTGCTGAAATGGTAAAGATTTTGGGTATTTGAAGAAATAATTAAATGAATAATTTTTATTAACACGGAGGAGATGGATTGCTTAAGTTTAGAGTTTGGAGTTAGAGATATTAATATTTGTTTACTTGTAGTTGAATGTTAGCCTAGGTTTGGTTTGGGAAGTCCGGGGGGTGGGGGGATGGGATAATTCATTGTGTAATACTTGTGATGTATTTTTTCTTTTATGATAAAAACAATAAAATTCTATATTGAAAAAAAAATGATGATGTTATCTACAGGTAATCCTCGACTTACAGCAGTTCCTTTAGTAACTGTTCCAAGTTATAACAGCATTGAAAAAAGTGAGTTAGGACCGTTTTTCACACTTATGACTGTTGAAGCATCCCCATGGTCATGTGATTTACATTTGGATGCTTGGCAACTGACTCACATTTATGATGGTTACAGTGTCCCAAAGGTCATGTAATCCACTTTTGCAACCTTCTAACAAGCAAAATCAAAGGGGAAGCCAGATTCACTGATCACTGAACAGCCGTGTCACTAACTTAACAACTGCAGTGATTCATTTAATAAACGTGGCAAGTCGTAACATGGGGCAAAACTCACTTAACAAATTTCTCACTTAGCAACATTTTGGGCTTCGTTGTGGTAAGTCGAGGACTACTTGTATTTTTGTAATGAAATGTTTACAAGAAAAAAAACAAGCTTAATGAGCATTCATGCATATACATTATGCAGGGGAAAATTCATATGTGCAGCAGATCTAAGCTCACCCACTTAGAAATAGATTTTATGAGATCCAGTAAGGAAAAAAATCCCTGTATTAATAATATCCAGATGTTAAATTCAGGTTTAGATCCTAAATCCAGTTTATTCAGGATCCTAAAGGTTATCATTTTCACAAGTGATGGGCAGCTACAGCTTCCAGCTTTGTGAAGTTCCCTGATTAATTAAGTGTTGCAGTAAACATTAGCAATGGGGCTATTATTTTTAAATAATGTTTGCAAAGTCTTTTTTTTTAAATACAGGATAAATATTGCCTTGGAAGAAGAGAATAATTGTGGTGTTCAGCTGGACAGAGCTGAGAAACTTCAGGCAAAGAGAGAAACTGACTTTTTTAAAAATAGCAAATGTATTACAAAATACATTAATTCTTTTCCATTTGTACAATAGGTTAAAAATAAGATTATAAACACAAAACCACAGCACATGAAGGGCAGAGCATTTTCTTCCTATTAGTATTGTCTATTTGTAAAATGCAATTTTATAATATGGAAGAACAAAGACAATTCAGTGACTCTATTACAGTGATGGCAAACCTTTTAGAGACCGAGTGCCCAAAACCTGGCCCCGCTCTGCTCCAACACCTGCCCCGGCCCCATCCTGCCTCTACCCCGCCTGCCCGCAGGGCCACTCACTGCCTCCAGAGTCCACCGCAGATCGCCCAGCCAGCCCAGCAGCATCATGGCAGCCACGCCCTCTGCCCGCGCCCCACAGCATCAACTGTGCACGATGGGATGTGAGGGCAGAGTCTTGTCTACGCTGCCTGGTTGCCATGTCCTTGGCTACGCTGCTCTGTGTGGGCCACGCTCGGGGGCAACTGTCCTCCAGGGGGGCTGCTGGTGAGGAGAGGGTCGCGGGGGGAGGCAAGGCTGGGGCAACGGCATGTGTGCCCACAGAGAGGGCTCCGAGTGCTGCCTCTGGCACGTGTGCCATAGGTTCGCCACCACTGCTCTATTAGGTAAGAAAAAGTAAGTTTCCACATTCATGCAGAAAAAACCTTCTAAATTATTATTTTAATGTAATCTAGTTTCTGAAATCCTGCTGAAGCACTCGACATTCCAAACATTTCAGTGTGAAGTCACACAACACTTTAATGTTATTAATATTTACTTACGCTGGAATGAAAAACTAATGAACATGACATTCCTAATGATTTATTGGGAAACACACCCCTGCGAAAGAAATCTGAGGTGTTTCTAAGCAAAGATGGTTAAGGCTGAAGTTGAAACTGGGAAACACAAGAGTTAAGCATAGGCAGAAGAAGAAAACCCCCCTGAAAAATCTCTTAGAAACCTGGAATTGATGGAACAATCTCTGAATGTGAATTGAATCTAACAGCTGTTTTAGGGCAAGAAACAGCAATGGCCAAAGCGAGTTCTGAGTTCTTCCACTTCCAGAAGAAAAGAAAAATAGCATTAAGGATGATGTCAAACATGAGTCAGAATGATTTCTGTGCCATCACCTGGAGGTAAACAGGAATATGTCAAAATCAGGTTGAACTGCATTTGAGTTCACTGAACCATACCAAATAAATTTCATCAGCAGCAAAATGCTTTCAGGTATGTTCAAAATCAATCCAGTGAAATATTCTTCCCTGCACCATCCTGGATTTTATCCATGTACTGTATTTATTCTTTGCAAAAATTGCAGAAATAAGGGTCTTGCCGATATTGTATTAAAATTATGAAAAATATGTAATTATTCATTTTCAAATGAGTATACCACACGGGGGAAGTTGATAGCTCGACATTCTTGGTGGGGATTATTAGTTCTATTCAATATGTTCTATATTTGATGCAATATGTCATAGATTATCTGTTAGGGAAAAAAACACTCCTGAATGCATGCATTTGGTATTTTACTACTACTACTACTACTGCTGCTACTACTACTACTACTACTACTACTACTACTACTACTACTACACCCAACAGTCTACTATGTGGGGTGCCACAGGGTTTGTTGGTACAGCATTTAACATCTAGATGAGGCTGCTGGGTGAGTTCATCAATTGCCAGGGGGTGAGGTATCAACAGTATGCTGATGACATCCAATTGTATATCTCTGCCCCTGGTGAATTAAGTGATGTCTCGAACATCTTATCTCAGTACTTGGAGGCTATGAGAGTTTAGATGGAGAACAACAGGCTTTAGCTGAACCCTGGCAAGACTCAGTGGCTTTGTGTTTTGGAGCCTATCAGTTCTAGGACTATGCCAGGGGTGTCAAACTGCCGGCCCGTGGGCTGGAGGCATCATGCCGTAACATCACATCATGTGATGTTATGAGTTTGACACCCCTGGACTATGCAGTCATTGGTGCTGAATGGGGTTGCGTTGCCCTGAACCAGGGGTAGGCAACCTTGGCTCTTTTATGACTCGTGGACTTCAACTCCCAGAATTCCTGGCTCAGGAATTCTGGGAATTGAAGTCCACAAGTCATAAAAGAGCCAAGATTGCCTATCCCTGCCCTAAACAGACCTGGAGTGCAATCTGGGGGTTCTCCAAGACTCACAACTTCTGCTAGAAGAGCAGAAGGCCTTTCCATAGCTTCATGTTGTGGGCCAGTCGCACCTCTTCCTGGATCTGGGGGAGGGGGCTTTGCTCACAATCACTCATGCCTTGGTCACTTCCAGATTGGACTACTGTAATGTGATCTACATGGGGCTGCCCTTGAAGAGTAATTGAACTGGTGCAGAATTCAGTGGCGTGGGCAGTTATGTACATCCCCAGAATGGTACATGTCACACCCTCTGGTCTGCAAGCTGCGTTAACTGCCAACTTGCTTTACTGCCCTATTAGAAGAAAGATAAAAGGGTAATACCAATATTTGAATTATATTGTGGCCTGCATCATTAAAAAACAAAAACAAATGACAAAGACTCCAGGTATCAAGATGTAATTTATTAGCATCTTTCACTGCTTTTTCTTTCTTTTTGATATATCTGGCCTCTCATAGGCTCATATGGTGGCTGAAGGGAGTGGAGCTTCAGGATGGCAGATGCAATCTGTGGGTTTCTGAATTTCAAATTGTATTCCAGCTTTAGAGGTTATTTTTAGCCAAGAGTGACAAATGAAGGATCTTGTGCTTTTGAAATTTCTTTCAAAAGAGGAATGGGTGAAATGCAGCCTTCTTAACATATTTATGAGATGACCCCAGGGTGGGCGTGAGCATCTACTCTTTTCATTCACAGTCTTTGTCTTCCTACACTTTAATGGCATTCAAAGAGAAGATATTATGACGGGAACTCTTTTCATTTGGCCTTTGCAGATTGAAATAGAGAACATCCAGGGAACATTCAAGGTAAAATTTAGAAAGCAGACTTTTCCTAAAACATTTTCTGCACATTTTATCTCATATACCTTTTTCAACATTTCTGTTCATGCTTGCTCAGAACACTTCATTGCAAAAGTGACATTAAAATGGAATAGATTTTCTCTCCAATCCTTTATTCATCTTAGCTGTGCAGTAGCCACAGTTTTATCAATCTTCTTTAAAGTTTGTTCACATGTATACATGTGTGTGATAGCTAGCGGTTAAATTCTCTCAGTCATTTTTAAAGGTCAGATCCTTCCATTTTCCATTAAATGGAACACAATTGGTTAGAGGTATGCAGCATTCAAATCTAAAATAATCCAGGATGATTTGGATCCAACATGGGAAATATTTTATACCTGTTGGATGTTCTTTAAAGAAGCTATTCTTTTTCCTGGGCTTCCATGAAAGTTATATAGGCACAGGACAATACCCAAATAAAGTTATATAGGCACATGATAATACCCAAATCAGCAGAATTGATATAGCACAAGCATGTCAAACTGTCGGCCCATGGGCCGGATGCGTCACGCTGAAACCGTGCCCACCCCATTGCGTGACGTCACGAGTTTGACATGCCTGATATAGCATGAATACTTTGCCATTTCTACCTTCTTCTCTATTTCCAATGGTAATGGGAAGATCAACAGCACTACCATAAGTGATTTAAAAACAGCTGGTGAAGAAAGAAAGAAAATGAGAAACTTCTTTCACAGGAGAAGAGATCTGAGAAATTGCTAGGAAGATTTTGACATAATGCTATATCCCATAATGATCTAAGGTGACACAATGAAATCACTGAATATGAGTAAGGAAATGACAAACTGAAATCATAACCTGCATGAGCTGATCTGGGCAGCCTGGAGCCCCAAGGTGAACCCAAATTATTTTCTTAGAGTCTGCAGTCTCCCTTTGTCTATGGAGATTCTCATCATCCAGGTCATGGTTGTCCCAAAGGTGCTTTCCCAAAAGGCAACTGGACTTCCTTGGTTTTTCCCCCCTGAAAATGTTTTGCTTTTCATCCAAGAAGCTTCTTCACCTGTTCACTTCTGAAGAAGCTTCTTGGAAGAGAAGCAAAATATTTTCAAGGATAAAAAAAACCAAGAAAGTCTAGATGACTTTTGAAAAAAACATATCTGGGACAGTCTCCCCTTGGCTGAAAATTGGAGATACGACTTTGTATAACCATAATCTTAAAGAACTGAAGAGAGATCTCAGGACCCTCCCACCCAAACCCAGGAAAACAAATCTTGGATCTATTCATTTGTATCATCATCCCTCCTCTCTCCCAAATGTTAAGATGGCCTTCAGCCATTATGAGATTGTTCCGTACACCTGAGCTTGGATACTTTGACATCAGCCAGGAGAGACCTGCTGAATTCAGCATCTGTCACTCAGCACATACTTTCTGAAGTGTTTTGTGCTGGAATGAACAAAAGGAGGGGTTTGTCATAACAAGGTCGTACCTTTGTTGAGTAACTACAAGGTTAAGAAAACAAATTGAAAATAAGAATTTAACACGCTGGAATCAACATCTTAGCAGGATATGGGGCATTTAATCAATGCTTATTAGATCTGAACAACTGTTTGATTATTGTAAATTTATCTCTTAAATGCTGCTGGCATTTTCTTATTGAAAGGCTACAGAAATACTCTGTCCTCATCTTCTTCAAGACCTTGAATCAATTGGTTCTGGGCTTCTTTTCTCTTCTAAGCCTTTTGCTGCCTTCTTTGTCTTTTTTTTTAAATTGGCAATTGCATGTCATCTCTGATTAATTCTCTTTTAAATAAATAATATTATCTGATGTGAACTCCTTGGTTGTTAAAAGGAGATTCTCTTGCATAATATAAAAATGGAATTGCTTTGGTGCTTCTGAATAGGACGGTGATACTTCTTATTTAACACTCACAGGAGAGAAATATACCCCTTGATCTTTGCCCTGTTATGTTTCTTCATAAAATTCATTAATCTTAGAACATCCATCTTTTCCCTTGAAGAGGCTCAAGAAAGCACGGGTAGTTTTTTCTATCCAAATATATATTGTAGTTAACACCAGATAAATTAGTGTTAAATAGACTGCCTGGCCCAAGATTACCTGGATAATTAAGGTTTATTGATGGAAGGAGATTTGAATCTGGATCACTTCAATTATAAAGCCAGCACCAACATACTTCATGGATTCATTTCTAACATTCTGCCTGCCTGCCTGCCCATCTATCTCTGAAAGAGAGAGAATGAGAGAGAGTGAGCTATTTTCAGAAGTTTTAACATTCATATGAAATGTGATAGTGATTCCTAACTCTTTTGGGCCAACAGGCACATCCTGGAGTTTGCACAAGACAAGCATTGAGGAAAAGGAAGTCATAAATGCTGCATGTGTAGATTAAATAGCTGAAGAAATGCTAAAATATGTATGTGGTCTGCATATGGAATAGCGGTGCAACTTTTTAATGTGTGCAAAGACTGCATTTTTACCTGGCAATTATAAAGTTATTATTGTCGCCTTGCATAAAGGAAAGTTGACAATAGTAAATGCAAAATCTTCAGAGGGAGTAGTTTGTTCAGAGTGGAGAAATGGTGGGTAGAATTTTGCTTGAAGGGTAGAATGTAGACAAAATGTGGGAAGTATAGTACAGTATAGCTTTATTTTGGAAGGTGTGGATACATTAAATTATTACTCTTTAGAATTTTATTTAAAACTGTATGAGTGTGAAAAAGAATGTTTGTTGATTTAGTGGAAGTATATAATAAAGTAAAAAGCTTTAATTATGAATCAATTTGTACAAAGATAGAGTTTGGGTACTAAAAATAAGTAAGAACAGTATATGATAAAAATAAATACAACTCTTAATGAAGGATTAAACTTGTGTTTATTCTATAACCTTCTATAACTATAATCTGCCCCATCAGTGTAGGGTCTGGGAAGTTTATCAACAGAATGTAAATATCTCAAAATCTATATAAGAGATATATAAGAGAACATTAAATTAATAACAACTGCCTATAGACGAATTTTCCTTGAACAGATATGCTTTAGAGCCTTGTGAAATATGCGTTGGGGTCCAGCACATATCTAGAAGATATGTATTCCAAAACAAGGGGTCTATGACTGAGAAGGCCTGCCTCCTGACCCGTATTTCGTATAACTGTTTTAGATGCGGGACTCTCAAGAGGCCCACCTTAGATGTTTGGATTAGACCAGCAGAGACATATTGGTCAAAGCAGTTCCTGATATATTCTGATACTATGCTGGATAGTGCACTTTGATCTGGGCCCGAAGTCTAGTAGCAGTGAATGCAGAAACCTAAACCACCCGACTAGCAAATTCAACATTGAAGAAACTGTATGGCTTTGAGGTGCCATAAAAGGTAAACTTTATTGAACACACATCTCAGTACTGAAGAAGCAAAATCAACTTTTAGTTTCCTGCGTGAAAATCTAGATAGTTAACAATAGCTTTCCATTGCCCCTACTCGCCAAGTGTTCAGGTTGCCCAGTCAAACTTCTTTGGTTTGTTATGAGAACAGTCCACTTCTCCATCAGACACCTGCTTTTGTGACCTTGGTTCTCACACACATAGATGGCTTCTTAAAAACCCTGTTTCTTTCCCAAGCTTCGCCCTGTTTCTATGGCAAGTTGAGTAGTGACAGAGGTTAGCAAGCATCTTAGCAATTCAATCTTGACAGGTTTTATTCTATTGTAGGAGAGATGCTTTCACTAACAGTCTGGATGTTGCATTCTGTATTGGCTGTGGCTTCCAGGTTGTCTGGAGTATAGCCTCATGGAGACTGTGCTGCAGTAATCCAACTGAGTAGTGATCATTCAGGGAGGTTGTTAGTTACCAACACCAGATATGGTTACAAGTAGTATACCACTTGAAGCTAGATATACAGGCCATGCATATGGTCTCTTTCAAGCAGAATGTGTGAGTCTAAGAGGACCCTTGTCATGAACCATCTCTTTACCCACTGCCTTTTCAATACTGTTCTAACCCAGAAATGGAAGGTTGGAGATAAAATGAGATTGCATTGAAAAAAAAAACTTCTAGAAAGGACACACTGCCTCTTTCAAGCTAGGTGGCATAATGCTTTTCTAAGCATTTACATTTGAACCCAGCAGTCTGCCTATACATGCAGGTATGTGTGTGCATGCATACACACACTTTTACTTATGCCTCATGCTACAGACAATTATATCCACTTCCTTAGGGTCCATAAACTCCAAAGAATTCCAGGTGATCTCAAAAGACTCTGGCATCAATAAGCTCTGTCCAAATCACATTGTGGGACAACCAGATGCAAGGTGGAAATGGTTGCCAAATCTTTGGGAAAATCTTGAAGTGAATACCAAATATATGACTCACTTTAATTTGGCCTTCACCCCTACAGAAGTCTAAAGCTCAGATCTGCAGTTTGACCAGGAAATGATAATGGCAGATGTCAGTGCCCTCATGTCTTATCTGGTCTAAAATGAACACCAGATTCAACATGTGCCTGTTCAGGTTTGTTGGGACCATAATTGCCTGTGATAAATTTAGAATTATCATGGGACCCATCCACTCATGAACCACACTGGCCTCCTCTACCAGGGCATGAAAGTTGAAGTCACCCAACACCAACTCAGAGATGACACCCAGAAGCTTTTGGAGGGCTACTGCCAGGCAGCTATGGAGAACCCCTAACTTATTTCTATAGCTCACCTTCACCCACTTACAACCAATTACCATTAGGACAAAGCTGTCCCATGCAATCCTTCCTCCCTGGTATTGGTGTTGCAGCTGCTAAAAGATCTGGAATCCAGAGGACACATTTTAACTGGGCTACATCCTTATTGCTCTTAAACCAGTTCTCAACAATACATGCCAGGTCTGTGTGTGCTCATATGTTACTATGTCATGCCAAGATATGGTCTTATTTTGTAAAGACTTGATGAAACCAAGGTGCCCAAAAAACCAGCCACCTGATCCAGATTTGGGGCATCTGACTTAGAAGGGACCTGCACCAATATGTTTATCCCGCTTCCCTTGCAATGGCCATTCAGGAATCCCTGATATACCTACTGTATCTCTGCTCATCATGGTCTCCATTTGAACTTCCAGAATAATTTTCTTGGAACTCCTCCAGAGTAGCCTTCGTTCCTCTTTTGTCTTACATGCTTCTGCCATTCAGCTGTCTCACTAGGATCAGCAGCCCTGTGCAGGGTACCTCTGCAGATTTAGTTTGTCATATACACACAACGAGCTACATCGATCACAGGCACAAAACCCTCTCATACTGTTCAATATCCTACCTGCTTCTAATCCTACCTCTTCACCCATCATGCAATCAGTCTCTTTCAAACCTTCTCAGTAACCCACACTTGCTGTCCATGCAATAGCCTAGTGGAATTGTCTTTCAGCACTCCAACTGCTCTTTTCTGAGGTGTGCAATATAAAAAGTCTTTTGCAGTTGATCTTTGATTGTTATGTTTAGATCAATTATATCAGCTCTACTGCAGCTTCCACACCACTTTCCATATTGCTCCAAGAAGTGAAGGCTGTAACAGCAGCTGCTCCCTTTTCTTCCAGTTATTGGCCTCTGTCACATTTACATATCAAATGTGGCTTTCCAAAGTTAGTGCATTACTGCAATGGAATTATAGAATTATAGTTTAGCTGTTTCAACAAGTATAGAAATTATAGAATAAAATACCAGTGCAATGATTAATATAAGTAGGTAATCTGTGTAGCTATGTTTAATATTTTATCCATTAGGTGCAAAACACAGCAGCCAAGTTCTAACTATTATGCGATTCTGGAAGCATTTTGTTCTTTCATTGAGAGACCAGCACTAGTTGCCACCGGTTTCCTAGATAATTTTAATTGTCTATCTTGAGCTTTAAATCCAAGATTATAATGTATTGACTGTAGTAATAAAGGACCAAGATTCCATTTGTTTTTTTTATGGTAATGTCACATATATTTCAGAGAAGACTGTGCTGGGATTAATATTAATAATACAGGTGTTATGTCTGAAATGAGATGAGAATTTATTTAGAAGACACTTTTCCCTGATCTTTTAAATATGATGGAACAGATTTGGTTTCACATTTCACATAACATTTTCAGATGCAAAGAAACAATTCCTGTTTCTCAACAAAGTACCTGATCCTTTCCTTGCTGAAAAGACATTGTGTTGAAGGAAAAGTCTTCATCATGGTTCAGTCCAAGCCGGGAATAAACAACATGGCGACTGCTTTAGAAAGAAGGTTGCAGTTTATTGAAGAGGAGAGCCAGACAGAAAGATGGCTCTGGAAGAAAAGAGAGTGAGCACATGTAGGGAATGGGTTTTTATATCCTCTGGAGCCTTTTGTCCCAAGTCCTTCCCCAGCCATCCTTGACTCACATATGGCCTGTGATGGTCCTCCCAGGACCTCCCTTCCCAGCTCCCCAATACTCCTTATCTGGGACTCCTGCTGTTTCCTGCGTAATGACCACTATGTTTACAATGGCAACAAGGACTGCTGGGGTTGCTGTTGCTTATTGATGTCATGAGAAATTGTGCTTTATAGCTGCATCACTTAGGAATGGTAATCCCCATCTCAATTGCCATTATAACCTGAAGACTACTGTAAAGCAAATCTAAAAAGGAAATTGCACCAGTCGGAACCTTGACAATAACTGGGTGATACTTGCCTAATCTGATTATCGTCCTTCTCTTGTTAACAAGAGACAGTGTATTCCCTTAATGAAATGGCTCTTACACCATGACATTTATCCACTTTTCCTTATATGGGCCTAACATCCTGACAGCAAATCTGAACTCTAGAATTTTCCACTCCACAATTTAAAAATCTTATAATTGCAATAGCAATAGCCATAGCACTTAGTCTTTATACTGCTTCACAGTGCTTTACAGCCCTCTCTGAGTGGTTTACAGAGTCAGCACATTGCCCCCAACAATCTGGGTCTTCGTTTTACCGACCTCGGAAGGATGGAAGGCTGAGTCAACCTTGAGCCGGTGAGAATTGAACTGCCAAACTGCAGGCAGCCAGGAGTCAGCAGAAGTAGCCTGCAGTACTGCATCCTAACCACTGCACCAGCAGGGCTTTTCTTTTCTTTTCTTTTCTTTTCTTTTCTTTTTTCTTTCTTTCCTTTTTTTTCTTTTCTTTTTCTCTTCTTGGGGAGCTGGAACCCAACCATTATTGGCTGGTTATTTCTCCCTAGTGTTGTACTCTGTTCTTCTGAATTTTCCATAAAAATGGAAGACCTTTAAGAAAGAATCAATTCCAAAGTACTTATTCAGCAAACGTGCTGCCTGAGTTTATCATTCACTAACACAAATTAAATCCCTTGTTCGTTTCTCCAGCCATTGATAAAATAAGTCCCAGGTTTGAAAATGTCCTGTCTCTTCTTTTTCTTTCAATCTCAGAGTAAGTCTGTCCATTTCTGCAAATAATTGTATTAAAAAAACCAATAAAAACTTACTAAAAAAGAAATCAAGAATCAAGAACAAAATGCACACAGCCTGCAGTGGAAGGCTGAACATGTGTTGATCTGCAAAGGAAACCTGTGAATAACAGGGGGAACTAGTGCAGGGCTTTTCAACCAGTGGTACGGGTACCACCTATGGTACATTAGCACCTGGCAGGTGGTACGCGACCATCCTAGAAAAGTGGTAGCGGGGGAGGGGAATGAGCTGAACTGGTGGCAGCACTGAAGAAGCACCAATCAGCTGGAAAGCAGCACTGATCCTGAAGCTTCTGCTGAGCCCAGAAGAAGCGCCGATCAGCTGGAATGTTGCAGCATCTCCAGGGTTTTGTGATTTACATTCAGATGCTTGGAAACTGATTCATATTTATGACGGTCACAGTGTCCCAGGGTCATGTGAAGTGACTAAAACCTGTTGCAACCACCCAGCAGGTGGGGGGGGGAATAAAAACCAAACACCCCCCCACCCAACCCCCGCTGCCAATCCCCAACAGAAATGCTCACAACAATGGAAAACTCGGACAGCAGGAAGAGCGCCGCCGGGTGGGCAGGCAGGTGTCTTGCTCGGCTGTGCCTTGGGGGGCACTTTTTTCAGTGCCATTATAACTTTGAACAGTCACTAAGCGAACTGTTGTAAGTCGAGGACTACCTGTACTTTACCACTTTTTTCCTTTTTGGGGGGGTCATCAAGTTTTTGACACCTTGCTAGGCGACTAGTGGTACTCGGATGTTGCCATATCCTAAAAGTGGTACAATGGGTGAAAAGGTTGAAAAGCCCTGAACTAGTGAATAATAACTGGACACATCATAATTAGGGAAGTAAGGAAAACGAAGAAGAAGCTCCCTTGGGAATATTCTAGAAACTGCAAGCTAATAAAGCCACTGTTGTAAATAAGGAAAGCCTCCAGCGACACTGGGGAACAACCGGGCATGAATTCATCTTATTTTATTATCATTATTTACAGAGTTTGTGGGCTGCTTCAATCAACACATTCGATCAAATCTTTATTATCCACCTCCATGCTTGCTTTGGGCTAGCTATCCCAAAGTGTAGCACTGTGAATAGGAAAAACTGACTGATTGAAGAGGGAATCAAAATGTAGAATTCTTCAAGTTTATAAAATGAAAAAAAAAATCCTCTCAGTCTTGTCCACTTTATTTACAATCTGTGTTGTATTACTCCTCTTTATAAATCTTGCAGCACTGAAGTTATCATTCTACCTTGCTTAGAAGCAAAAATAATTAAATAAAAGTGTGCACGAGTCTATTTTTGCTTTATGCTTTTTTTTTTTTTAAAAAAACAACAACTCTGTTATGATGAATTCATATTATTTTGGCCCAATAATCTAACTAAAATTGTTCCTCACACCTTTGGGGCTCCCCCACAATCCCATCCTTGCTTTTAAACATTATTTATGCAACACTTGCTTTTGGAAGGTACTTTCCATGGAGAAATCTATTTGGGATTAGAACTGGTGAAATTAACATCTGAGTCCTATCGCTGGCAGCAGGTCCCTGTACAACTCACACCAGCTGCAAAGGGCAGGTAAACCTGTTTGCTGGGGGGGGGGGGAACAAAGGCATGCAAATAAGGAACACTTCACAGTCTGGCAAAGAGGAACCATCATTCACTTGTAAATGAATGTTCATGCTGGATGTTGGGATAAATTCAAGTTTCCATTAAAGACTTAATTGCAATTAATACAATTACTGCCTTTATTTTTTAATAATTTCCTGCTTCCATAATATCAGACACTCTGTTTCATCTTTTGAATGAAGTCTGAGAGTTATACTTCGGGGCAGGGTGGAGATGTATCCAATGCGCTTTGGTACTGATCGCTATTACTCCAATCCCCTCTCCTGATTCTCAACCATATGTGACTAATAAAAACAAAATAAACTTTCAGTATGTTGAGGGGAGGAGCTGGAAGGAGCTATTAAGAGAAAACTGAAACCTCTCCCAAACCATAATAAATTTGCAACCCTCCTGTTTATAGCTAGGGATAATAAATTATTGTAAAATATGTTATTGGATCCCATTCTAAGATGTTATTTAGACCTGCAGAAGCTATCCAAGTTAGTTATTTTGCAATTTTCTAAGATATGTCTGTTATAAAGATAACAAACAGAACATCAATAAATCTTACCTCACACTTAACTCAGATGATGCCCAATACCTTCCTCTTGGATATGGCTGGGACAGTAGTTTTGCAACATCAAAAAAAAATAAAATGTATGAACAGTAGAAACAGAAGAAATGATACTTTGGAGAGCGTGAATATCCACCCACACAAACCCTTCCTGGGCTGTTTATTCACCTGATCTGTTGAAAAGGTGATGATAATTGCAGAACTCATATTTAGCTGTGTGATTTACCTTTGCAAGAGTTATTCTTTAAATCTGCAAGAAAAGGGACCTGCTTTTTCAAGCAGACCACTTTGTCCCATTTCCTACGTTTATGGTTTAGTGGGCCAGCCCTGAATACAGAGCGTGGGAAAACGCCGTCTGGATATGCCCTAGAGCGGCAATAAAGAAACCATCTTCCATCTGCTTGTCTGCACTTCCCTCTTGAGTTTCTTCTTTACCACTGACTGATTTCTTCTATTAGAAAGCCTAATTGTGTTTTCTTCCCCAATTGTTTTAGATGTTAGCATAGCACTATTCAAATATTCTTGCTTCTTATGTTCAGGCTCTTTTGCTTTTCCCAGAGTCCACTTAAATGCAGGACTGACATAGGTATTATTATACATTATCATTATGCCCATATTTAGTGTAAAATCCAGGCTGATCAAATGGAGTAATGCCCCAAATGTATAAATTCTGTATTCCCTGCTTACTCTTCCTTTTTGTTTTAACTACCAAGCCTTTGTGGATAAAACTGTAACAAAAAAGCAATTGCATTTGGCTAACGTAGACTGAGAAGCCAAAATAAAATCCTGCAAGAAAATGGCAAGCCACTTTTGTGCTGTAGCCAAGAAAACAACCTAGATCCGTGTAATTATCAAGAGTACATGTGATTTATATCAATGACAATTTTTCCTGGTACACATCAGCCAATGTATCTGTCTATCCTCTTTTTTTGAACAGTTACAATCCTGCAAGGAGAAGTATTTCTAGAAAACTAAGAAGCAAGAAAAGACAATATAAGACATGTGACCAAGGGGCCCATAGACTGTGGCTCTCTCTTTTTTTTTTGATGTAACAGAAAGGAAAGTATT
The DNA here is from genome assembly GCF_001527695.2 of Protobothrops mucrosquamatus. NCBI lineage: Eukaryota > Metazoa > Chordata > Lepidosauria > Squamata > Viperidae > Protobothrops > Protobothrops mucrosquamatus. The sequence continues at coordinate 59,575 of NW_015387306.1, read as the reverse complement.
TTATGAGGAAGAATAATGGAGAGAGACAGGAACTGGGTACCCAGAAACATGGCACATTGAAATACTTCATGGTTCTGCGATTATATCTTTTTAAAATAAAAGCAGATTGTAGCATTTTCTTTATTGACAACTCACTATCACATTATTCTAAAAACAAAGCATTTTTCATTTATTGACGGGATCCTCTTCTGGGAAAAAGTAACTGAGGTTACTTGGAATTGTTCTTACTAGATCAGGTACTACTATGATATTTTCCATGCCACTTTCCCTTGTGTTCAAGATCAGAATAACAGAGTTGGAAGGGACCTTGGAGGTCTTCTAGTCCAACCCCCCTGCCCAAGCAGGAGACTCTATACCAGTGATGGCGAACCTTTTAGAGACCGAGTGCCCAAACTGCAACCCAAAACCTACTTATGCATCGTCGGGTGCCGGGTGGGTATGGCCCATTGGGTGGGTGTGGCCCATTGGGTGGGTGTGGCTGTGGTGGTAATGGCAGACTGGGTGGGACTAAAAAGTTCAATCGATCAATTCCAACTTTGCAAGATCATTCTTTTTCCCATGAGAAGTTGAAATTGACTGATTGAAACTTTTTTTTTGTACATGGCGACAGAGGCCTAAAGCGAAAAGGTTTTATAAAACCCAGCTGAAGGCTTAGGACTGGGGCGATGGCGCGCGTGCCCACAGAGAGGGCTCTGAGTGCCACCTCTGGCACCCGTGCCATAGGTTCGCCACCACTGCTCTATACCCTTTCAGACAAATGGTTGTCCAATCTCTTAAAAACCTCAGCCATTATAATTTCAGAAAAGAGACTTGGGGAGGGAATGGGGAAGCAGAGATCAATAATTTGGGGGTATGGTTTTTAAAATTTCTTCCTGAAGATAGAATTGATTTTATCGTCCCACTGAATTTTTTTTTTTGCACTAATTAAAAAAAACACATTCTTTTCCTGCAAGCAAAAAGACTATTTCTGTGAAGAAACTTTCAATATTTCCATATTTATAATAGTATTGGAAACAGAAAGCTGATTTATTTTTTAAACAACATTGCTGAAAAATAACATACAGTATATGTAATGATGGCAGAAATCACATTTTAAATAAATGAAGAGATTTTTTTTTAAAATTGTAACTCTCCAATGTATAAGTAATTATAGCCATGAAAGAATCTTCCTGGTATGCTTAATGACCATCTTTTGTCCTAGCATGAAAAGTCGAGGTGTTTTTATTCAAGTCTTTGTTCTCATCAGCTTATTCCTGGCTGGTTAGAAAAAACAGAGAACGCTATTTTTTATGACATGCCACGTAGCCCTTCTTCAAGCCACCCAACATATTCTCATGAAAACCAGCTGAGTGTATTCCGAGTCTCTTGAACCAGTCCAGACAAAGATATATGTGGGTCAAATCAGTAGAAAATTGTCTGTATAAAATGGGAAATATATCCCTGAAAATTACTTTTTAAAAAATCCCCAAACTTGGCAGAGAATACCTCCCACTCTCTTACTACTTGGGATGTTAATACTCTAAATAAGGAAGATAATGTGCAAATCTACCTTTTTAGTTTCGTCAATAGTTTTAGATTTATTGGTCACAATTGGAATAAAAAATGTTTCCTTATAAAAAGAAGCCAAAAAATAAGTAGTACAGGAATTTAGTTTGGAGTCTAGACATTGTCTGAATGTTTGGCCTTGTCTAGCAAGAATAAGCATTCAACCTCAAAGGGACATTTATTAATGCACAGCAAATGATTAACTATTTCATTTTTTCCCCAGTCCTTGAAGGATCAAATCTAGTTCCTTATTTAGTTGGGGAACTACAAAGGAATCCCAAACCCTGTAGGCTAAATTGGGAAATCAGAAAAAGATCTTGGAAGAGATCAGTAGAAAACAAGAAAGATGTGAATGTGATCATAAAGTCTTCCAGAGTCAAATTCTTTCTCTAAGTGCAAACACATTCCATTCTTAAGAACTCTTTTGTTCACCTCCAAATGAAAGGAATTTCTAATAAAGAGTATTAATTTGTTGATGTTTAAAAATTTGTTGATGCCAAAAAGAGAGAGAGGCCAAAATAAAACAAAATGCTCGATCAGTGGCCCATATCTAGTACTGTCCCTGCAAAGTATATATAATCCTGTTTATAAACTCAACTTTTACCTCTGGAGCTCTTTAATATTTTAATCCAATTTCAACATGAAAAAGCAGCAATATTCTTTAACAATCAAAACAATCTGTTGTGATCATGTTTAGGCTTGCTAGCAGTTTAGTTTTATTTATAAACACAACTTTGATGTATTGGCTCTGTTTGCATAATGCATTTAATGGATCAAGTGCAAGATATTAAGACACTATGAGTACATCCTAACCCAATAAATTAACCCTCCAAACTAATCTAGCAAAAGATAGTTTAGCCTGAATAAATCTAAAAGTAGTTTCTCCAAGTCAACTGTTCATGCAGAGAGCACTTACAGTAAGTGTCTTTTTCTGTTTCTACAAAAAGGACAGCATTCCAGAAACATCCCAGAAAAAGAGGGCTTTAAGGTTTCCTTTCATTTTTTTTATCCCCTGTGGCCAAATCAAGGAAGGAATGAAAAAGGGTTGGGGAATAACAAGTCCCCTTGCCAGTTCTGTCCATGGTGATGCCAACCTCAATTATACTATGTTTTGAATATTTATTCCGTTTATAAATAAAGAAAAGACACGACAGCTTTCTGCCTCTTCACAGAAGCTTTCAAGACTTAGAAAACAGCTACTATGTCACTGGTTGGGTCTTGGCAACCATATGCCGTTACCACAAAGATGTGGAGTAACAACAAGAAGGAACAGATAACTTAGTTGTATCAGCCAAGCCCAGATTGTTTCTGAAAAAAAAACTCTTGGGAGGTTCAGGAATGTTCATGCTAAGGAAGCACATAGTTTGTAACACGTTGACTGAAGCAGCCATTCCCTGGAACCAGCTTCCTTGAATGCATTTTAGTTCATTTCAAACCCACATTGTCATAAACCAGTATGCTCTTTTCTTCTGAGAAGGAGAGATCCAGTTTAGCTGCTATCTGAGTAGCTCTGGGGAGTGAACTACCTTCCTTAGTAGCTAATCACTTAGAAGGAGAGTTGATTTGCCTCACTAGTTTTAGCCATTAACTATCACTGATTGGCATAAGTAAGCCATATCAAGCCCAGCACCTTTCCAAAATGGCTATTACAATATTATGTATCTTGAAAAGGCTGAAATAATTTGATGTCTTCCATAGATTCCATTAGAAAATGCTCACTCTTAACTGAATACAAGAGACGGGGAAAGAGAACATGTCACATTTTAAGACAAAGCATACAGGTAAATGACTGTCTACCTGGTTTGCAATCAGTGGTTTTCTATTTAAGGTCCTGGCATTGTTCCAAGGACTTCTTTTCAGCGATGAAGCAGAGACTGATGAAGTTTTGAAGAACTTGGGCCACATGTTTTCAACACCACATTTAATTAACAAGCCTGAACACAGTGAGGCACTTGAAATCACATTAAAACAATAGCTGCATATTAAGCCAGCTTGTGAATGCTGTTGTGAAGTGAACAGCTTGAAAATACCATTAAATTGCCATGCAATTAAAAGTAAGTTTTAATTTTCATTCAAGGTTTTCTTTTACTCGCCGTGAATTGTAATCTTCGAAAGAACCTCCCAGTCTCATCAAAGAAAATAAATCATTTGTAAATGGCAAAACACACATAATGCATCTTGAACAAAACTGCAAAAAAAAAAAAAAAAGTTTTGACCGACCTTCTGAAGTACTGTGCTTAACCATTACTTTCTTTATGTAAAGTGGGGGGAGAAGACCCTCAACAGCTATAATTATTTTGGCTGATGTGATTAGGATTGTGTGTCATGTCCATTTTTTAAAAAAATAAGCAGATGAAATAGGCGAATCAATGTGCATGATGAGAGAGCTCAGCATCAAGAAAACCCTGATGCAAACTTCTTGAGAGCTTAACATGGAAGGTAGGAAGTACTTTCTGTCTGATGCACTGGAAGAAATAGAAAATGTTGCTCTCATATCTGCCTAGGTTTAGCATCAGCTTCCAATCTTGGCAGCTGTGTCCAAGGATATACGCAGTGGCCTAGGAATAAACTATCCATAGACACAGGCCGTCTGAGCCCTGATGGCACAATGGTTAGAATGCAGTACTGCAGGCTACTTCTGCTGACTGCCGGCCGCCAACAGTACAGGCAGGTTGATCCTGACCAGCTCAAGGTTAATGTGATGACCCAGGGCGCGGCACAGAGGCAAACAGTCAACTGTTTCAAACCGCCCTTTATTTGCTCCAAATTTCCCCCAAATGCTCCCATGTTTCTGGCAAGCCGCAGAACAAAGTAAGACACACACACCTTCAGCAGCCCCTGGCTGCAAGTAGTTTCACAAGTTTTTAACTCTTCAGGCAGGGAAAGTGTGTGTATGGAACAAGCCGTCCTCCTTCAGGTTTCGAGTCACACACAGTTACATTAGAAGAGTAATTTACTCAAGGCCACGTAGATAACAAAGAAAGAAACATACATCCAAAATCTAATGAGTCTGTGGAAATACAAGCTTGCCTGAGCATTTCAGAAGAGAAGCCAAAATTCAATCCGAGGTCTTTGAACACCAAATCAAGTTTGTCAGCCAGTCCAATGGTCAGTTTCAGGGTTTCCAAGCAGAAATCACAACACAGAACAAGAGATCAGAGAATTGTTTCCAAGATCAGCAATGGCACACAAAATTCCAAGCATTCATCATTTGTTCCCAACAAATGCCCCTCCCCACAGCATCTCCTTAAGGCTCAGTCTCCAGATGTGCCTTGTGGAGAGGGGCGGGGCGCTCTCCTCCTGAGTAGTTGAGCCTGCCTGTGTTGTTCCCTTCTTCTCTCCACTCTCCGTGCTCTAGGATCAGGAGGGGGTGGCCCTTGCTCATCACCTGAGCTCTGTTTCTTATGTTCAAACTGTCCCAATTCTGAAAGGCCCTGGCCTGCCTCAGCCTGCTCTTCCCCATATTCCTCTGAAGCCACAGACACATCTCCATCAGCTCCAGTTCCAGCTCATTTTCCTCAGTGTATTCAGGCTCTGACAGGGGCATGACAGCTAACTCAGCCTTTCATCCTTCCGAGATTGGTAAGATGAGGACCCAGATTGTTGGGGACAATATGCTGATTTTATAAACATCTTAGAGAGGGCTGTAAAGCATTGTGAAATGGTATATAAGTGCTATTGCTATCTGAGATCACAGGATCCCACTCTAGCTCTTAATACCTTGAGATCACAGCACTGAAATTGGGAGACAAAAGTCCAACTTAGATTGGGGGTTTTCTTTTTGTTTAGGGCAGTTTTTGGAACAGAATGGGAGCAATTTATTTTTGGGGAGGCTTTCTATACTTAAAAATCAATTCAAAAACAAGCAAAAAAAAATAGCCAAGCTTAACATTCTTGTTATGTCCCAGTTAGGTAATGTGTTACCAGACAATCATTTGCAGCACTTTGGAAGCTTGGAAACTGATTTGCAACCCTTGTACCTACAAACCATATTCAGCTATGCTCTAGTAGTCCATGACTCAAGTGTTCTAAAAAGATTGGGTAGCCATAGTGAATACCTAAGAAAAGGTATTTAAATTGCCATAAATACACTGTGTTGTATAGTTGACATAAGCAGACTGTCGGTTATCATAGTGGTAGGAGAGTTGCAATCTCCAATTATAGATGTTAGAAAGCTTGTTGGAAAGGCAGTTATGTCAAGAGATAACAGGAATTATGCTAGAGATTTTTTTATGATTTTAGCTGGACAGGATCCTATTCACATCTTGGTACTTCTTGACAGCAAGAATCATATTGTAGTGGTACTTCTTGACAGCAAGAATCATATTGGTACTTCTTGACAGCAAGAATCATATTGGTACTTCTTGACAGCAAGAATCATATTGTAGTGCAGGTGTCTTCAAACTTGACCCTTTTATGACTTGTGGACTTCAACTTCCAGAATTCCTCAGCCAGCTTTGCTGGCTGAAGAATTCTGGAAGTTGAAGTCCACAAATCATAAAAGGGCCAAGTTCGAAGACCCCTGTTGTAGTGTATTACTGTAAATTCTATTCTGAAACAAATTAAACATATTTTTTTGCAAGGGTGTGAGAAATTTCAAATAACTGTACACGAAGGCAGCCCTAATTGATACTTTTCTCTTTGGTAACTCTAATTCATGATTTTCTGCTAACAATTTTCTCAACAGTTTCATAAAGTAAAATTGCACTAGTAGAAAATCCCAGAAAAGTTTGTATTGCAAAATCAACATTCTGAAAAAAATGCAAAATGTCTTACAAAAAAGGTGCTTTACACAATTAAGTCATATACAGTCATGGATGTTAATTTTTCTGATGTTTCTACAGACAGGTGCTTTGTTGGCATGGCATTGTGAATCTTGTTCAAACCAATGAGACACATTCCATTTCATTAAAATGTCATTCAGAACATCTAGAATAGACATTCTTTTTGCAATAAAGGCAACACAGGTCATGATGTTTAAAGCAAGAAATTCAAAAACTTTCTGGAAACAAAAAGAGTACATTAAATATTTGACTATTTGCCAGTGCCCTTCAATCATTCTCCACTTCCTGACTAGATGTGTCTACTTCCTGACTAGATGGTCTCATCTGATACTATAGAATTGGTCACAGAAATGGATGATTGATTTAAATCCTTCCACAGCAAAGGGCAGTATTCTTAACTCTACCTCCTCAATTTTCTCCATCACAATCATGCCAATTATATCAGATATGTTTGACAGATATTTTGTCCAAAATTTCTTAATGTATTTTTTTGTTCCTAAACATAGGTCGGAACTTGGTCTTCCTCATTTTGATCTAATACTTTAACCTTCAAACCATCCTGCCTTACCCAGTAAGACTAAATTCAAACATATTTTTTTTTGATATTGTTAAAGGTGGAAAACAATCAAATCAACAGTACACTAGAAGGGTGAAGACTAAACAGTTTTTCCAGGAACAAACTGGATTCCTGAGAATTATAGCTTAAAATATTCAAAGGGAACAAAGGAAAAGCTACATTGTAATAAATTCCACTCTTTCCTCAAATTAGAAATCCAGTTTCAGCCCTTAAAGTAGGAATTCATATTGTTTTATGCAATAATTGTTCTTTTGCATAGATTTTTCTGTTATTTACCATGAATGTACAAGCACAATGTACAAGCCTTCCTACACATTTTTGGTGAAGCTGTGGAAATAGAGCAGTGTTTGTCAACCTTGGCGACTCTAAGACATGTGGATTTCAACTTCCAGAATTTTACAGCCAGACTTGCTGGCTGGGGAATTCTGGGAGTTGAAGTCCACATGTTTTAAAGTTGCCATAGTTGAGAAACCCTGAAATAGGGGATTGCTCCCTCTTCCATTTCTGAAGTTTATTTTAATTGACTCCATTAGGAACATTAACAGATGCATTCCTTGCTGTAGTCATAGCCAGTGATGGGATTCAGCCAGTTTGCACCACTTCAGCAGAACCGGTAGCTAATTTTCTGTTGCCCAGGCCCAGGCCCAGGCCCAGGCCCAGAATGGACTTCTGGAAGCGGCATCCACACAGAGAACCAGTTGTTGACATATTTGAATCCCACCACTGGTCATAGCATATGTTCGTTATGTTCCTTGCTCCTTCTGAACCTCTGAGATTTGCAGGAGAAAAGAAATGATCACACAAATGATTTTAAAAGACTTGGGAGCACCTGAGAAGTTGAAATGAACTGGAGTGGAAGTGTACAGAATTCTTAAATTTGTTTCCTTTTTGTTCATTTTCTGCTTTGTTTAGTTATACCCTGTTTAGTGGAGGGTCTTTTAAAACCTTCCCCCCCAAGCTAGTATTAAATTAGGTGTTTGGATGACATTTTGTGGGAATCTTAAGAGAAATATGGTTATTTTTTGTTTATTTATTCATAAGATATTGTCCCTCCCTCCCTCTTCCCCCCTGTTAAAATATTGGGGGGAGGGGAGTGGAAGGAGAAATGGAAATCTGCCAGAAGAGAATTATATTTATTAACTTCCAAAGAAATAATATGCTACACTGATCCCTTTATTTTCTCCTGTTATTAATCCTGGGATGCGATAATCTTTGGTTGTCATCTAGTTATATTTAACAAGCTGCCTGTCATTGTTTTGGAGGTCAATAACCCAGTGTGATATGGATAACGTTGATTTGTTAATTAATGTAATCATCTCTCCTAATAAAAGCCAGATCAGACTGGCAGAAAAAGCTTGTTATCAATCCGTGGATACTGGTAGACAGTAATTATAGGTAATGATGTTTTTGTCTTGTGGCGCTCCGTAGATCATCTTGAGCTGCTCCTCTCAGGCAGAGCAAACGGACTGCCATGGCGATTCTCCTATCTGACCTCTCCTTCTCTTCTTTCCAAGGAGAGAAATTACAGCTTGTTAGGTGGAAGCAGCTCATTTGAAGCTTTAATTTTCTTTGAGTGTCCGCCTCTTGTTGGAAGCACCAGGTGTGTTCGAGCCGCTTGAAAAAAGCTACCGTTGCTTCCACTTGTACAGGAAAACTTTTATGGCCTTCTGCAAACCTTTGGATTCATTTTCTCACTGAACTTTCCTCAGCCACTGATATTTCTCCAAGCCTTCATTGCATTTTTTTTGGCAGTAATTAAAGAATTATTAATGAGGCTGGGGCAATGGGGAAGTCAGTGGCTTTCATGGGTCACAAAGCAGATCCTTTTCTACCTTTCCTGTTTCTTATCCTTTAATTATTATATTTGAATGACACAAAGGATCATAGTTGTTTATCAACTCTTTTATCCCTGCAACTTTTCTGTGTGACAGGCATAGAACGCCTAGAATGGAGTTCCGGCACCTTTTTTGGGTGGAACTTTGTAGGGTAGGCAAGGCGGGTTGTATGACGTGTGTGAGTTCCGGCACCTTTTTCCTTTACAAAAAAAGCACTGGCAACAGGATAAGACTGTAAAGACTGATTGGTTAATGCTCACCCAGTAAATAATATGGCTGAGGAAGAACTTCACCCCCTCCCATCCCACAAGCCCTTGTCCAATATTTCACTCATGCTACCATGCTAGTTCACATAGGCAGATGTAGAACTTTTAACCCTTTAAGCTATAGCAAGCTACGGTGTCTTATTTGATTCATATTCATGGCAACCTAGAGGAAGCTCAATAAACATTTCAATTTTGTTACTTAGGACTCTTTAACACAATATGTGTATTTAAAAGATGAAAGTAAATACAGCACTTCCACAGTTTAGGTGTTACTCTACCAAAATATTTCTCATTTGTCAGCAAGTGGGCCACTGCAAGACCCAAGTAGAGTGAATCACAATAATACATATGTGAGATGATGGCTGCTCTAACCATGATCTGACTATCTCTTTACTCTTGAATATATAAATATAATTAGTTATGTTCTCTTTTTTCTCTTTTTCTCTTTTTTTGAAACTGAAGATGCAATATATCACATTGATTTGGATCTAGCTTAAACTATTTGCACAATATCTAGTGGATTTAATTAGTTGCATTCAAACTAGAAAGGTCAAAGTATGATTAAGCTTTCATACTGAATTCTATGCAGTCCAATTTAAGTAACACAACTCTAGACAAAGCCCATTACCTGATTAATTAATACCTGGTTAATCAAAGCTATGCAATACCATTTATTCATATTATGAATATCAGCTAAGCACACTTTGATTTTTATTATTTTTGGTCCTAAAATGAACCAATGGTTTTCCTTCCTTACAACCCTGATGATTTTCAGAGAATGTTTTTATTTTCTATTCTTTATTCTAGCATCCTGATAATGAAAATCAGTGAGGGTGGTTGAAATATCGGGCTAGCATCAAGGAAACTTATGCTCACAGCCATAGGACTCATTGAATGACATTGGGCCAGTCATTTTTCTCAGCCTAACTATCTCCCAGGGTTGTGAGCATAAGGAAAATGGAAGAAGGGGAATACTTTATATGCCACCCTGAGTCCTGAACAAAAAATAGGGTATAAATCTAGCAAATACATAAATAAATGAATATTGTCAAGGTTAGAAGGCAATATAGGATCATAATTTTTCTGATCATACAAATAAAGCAAAGCTTTAATATAAATATTTAAAGGGACCATAGCCTATTTGAGATCTGGAGAACATTCTGATGTCTCTTAATATGAATGGAGGTAAATGGTATGTAATGAACAAATCCTGAGAATGAAGGGGGATCCTGACTTTTCAGACATGACAAAAGGAACTTGGAGCCACAAAATATTTTGAGAGAGTCTTGTATTCAAGAAAGTAAACTGAATCAATATCATTGTACATCATTGTTGGGATTGGGGGAAAAGGTTTCAAAGCACTCAGCTTTAAAATAAAACTGAACATAGGCTAACTTGCACAGATCCAGTTTGATCAGAAAGTTTGCAGCTGTTCCAGTGGTGGGATTCAGCCAGTTCGCACCACTTCAGCAGAACCGGTAGTTAATTTTTTGTTGCCCAGGCCCAGAATGGACTTCCGGAAGCGCTATCCACACAGAGAACCGATTGTTCACATATTTGAATCCCACCACTGATCTGTTCCAGTTGCAATTGCAAAATGAAATATATTTATATATTTGTATACCTATCAACTCCCAATGACTCTGGGCAGTTTACAATAATCAGAGAAATTACAATAAAATCAATAACAGATAAAAGATGGCAAGCAAGACAGACCAAATAGAATGGAGCAAGAGTTTTCCCTCTCCTTAGGTCTTTACCACTCTTCTGAACATCTGAATCTTGGGTGAATATTATTCTACAGAGAAGGTGTACTCCTAGGATCAAGATAGATAACATTCATTAATAAAATGAACCTGGAGCACACCAACCAGCAGGATCTGGGCTGGGCTGATATTGTGTTATGAACTACATTACATTACAATGAAAACAGCAGATTGATTGCGCCCATCAGAAGCATAATGCTTCTTATGTGGAATCCTGTAATAAGCAGATGTTTGGCATGTTACTCATAGCAAGACAAATAAAACCTAACTTGATTACTGTGTTTCTAGTACCCTGTGGAACAGTCCTCTTTACATCACTGCCATTATGGCAATTTCCATATTAAAGAGCAAAATGTTTTTGTCATTTGTAGCTTGACTAATCCACACAACTAGAGTTTTTGGAAAATGGAGGGCAAAGCAGGATTTGAACAGAAGAGAGACACACAAAGACAAGGCTATCAAAAATGCTTTGGAGGGCTTGAATAAAATCAATTAAGTTTTCAATTCGGCTTTAAATAGATGCCAACCTTTTCACATAATTATTGAAAAAGTTGCACTCTTAGGCTCAGTTCACATCTAAATACCATAATCATAAATATTATGATTGGTGTTCTTCATTACTGTAAGTGGGCAGTTTTTAATTATGATTTGTGCATTTGAATAATGATGATCAGAATCAATGTTCATCTAATATATAGTTCCCAGGAAGTATTGTGTGGTCTATAGGTTAAATGATTACTAGGTGAAGATTGAAGTCTAAGCTATGCCTTAAAATTATTTTCAAAAACAGAGATCCCATAGTTGGTACATAGAGCTTCCTTAATGAATAAAATGGAACTGGACAATATTCCATGGAGGGATGATATATATGACAAAAAAATCAGAAATTGTTTCATATTTCCCAGTGGACAGAACTAAATTAAAACAATACCAATGTTAAATGAGTCAGTACCACTGCACACATAAAACTGACATAAATGAGGTATCTTTTTATTCCTCTCAACTAATAGGAGTCGATAGGCCCTAAAAATAAGCAACAATATATTCCCAACTTATTTTAATTCAAAATAAAGAACAATATATTCCCAACTTATTTTAATTTGGCAACTAATGGCCCTGCAAGTGAAATTGATTGTCTTTCTTAAGTGGCTTTCTTCTTACATTTGGCTAATGTTTATTTGTTTATTCATAAGAAAAATAAGAAAGGAAAAAAAACCTGAGGACCTGTGGCCCAGGCCTATTATAAGCTATTCCATCTGTCTGTGATGAACCAGAAAGACTGACATGTTAGGTCTCCCTGGTCTGCAGTTGCTATTTTCCCACACTTACTTAAGCTTCCTTGCACATGGACACACACACAAAGCAGATGCCGGTGCCTCAGCAGGCCTCAGAGGCTCCTCCTGAGTGTGACATGTTTTTATATAGCCAAGTCCCAAGGACTTGCTGCTGGCAATATCAACCATACATACAGAAAGCTGCTTATGGTTGATCTCAGAGAACCTGAAAACTGGTCTATGATTGTTTTAAAGGAAACTGTTTGGCAGCCCATCAGTTATATACCACGACAACGTTCAAAATCTAATTGTGATAGACTTTGAAATGTATGTTAATAAAAAGATTTCAGATACCTGTTTTTTTAATAAAAAAACATAATTAGTAATTCAATATCTATTACATGTCTGCTTGACAGCCATTTCAGTGTAGGTTATCCCAAGCAAGATTAGATTTTCTAATGGAAATAAGATACAGTAATGAATTATATAATAGAATGGTCATGTATTTTAAAGGATGATGTAGGGAAGAATGAGTAAAATCTTTGACTGCTCAACATTTTACATAATTTTTAAGCCTACATTTCTTCAGAGATATATACACATTAACATTTATTTAGTATTTCCAAGAATCAAAAGTATTTTGCATGGATTATTTTACACTGAGAAGAACTTTACTTTACTTTTGGCATTATTGTCCTCAATTATAAATGGAGTCTAAAAGAACAGAGACTTGGCTGGAGGTCTAAGACAATTTAACCACAGCCACCTCACCGCAGCCAACTTGCCATAGGACAATTTGTCATGGCCAACTTCCTGTAGTAGGACAACTTGCCATGGGACAAAAATTACATAAAGGATATACGGATTTAAAAAAATATAAAGCCCAAATATAAAGCAATTTCAAATAGTCAAATCACGAGGTAATGAGTACATGAGTGACCATGTACAATTCTCCCTGATCTAAGAAATATCTTAACTGATGCATAAAATGTAATTGTGAGCTGCCCAGAGTCATTGAGAATTGGGCGACATAAACATTTTAATAAATATTAAATACTTGACCATGATCTTTACCTCCTGCTGGAACAAAGTCATAAATCCAAGAGAACCCCCAAAATGTGAACAATGTCCTGGCCGCAATCTCCATCTGATGCTCAAGCAGGAAGGCAACATCACCCAGAACTTTGTAGTGATCATATCTCGAAACAACAAGCTTTTTTTATCAATAGCCCCTCCATCTTGCTAGGGTTCAACCTAAGTCTATTCTTTCTCATCCAGATACAGATAGTGTCTAGCACCAAGTCATAAACTTCATCACATTATCTGTTAGATACAAGGCTGAAATTCAAAGCTGGGTATCATTGGCAGATTCAGGATACCACAAACCTAAGTGTACAATGATCTCATTAGCAGATTCATGTAGATGGTAAATAATAAAGGGGAAAGAGCTGAGTTCTGTGGCACCCCAGAGTAACTCTGGGGTTGATATCTCCCCAAACAATAGGGACTCTTTAGGAAGGAGGTGAAATACTGCAAGATGGTGTCCATCTTTCTCAATCCCTGAAGCTAGTTGATAAGTATGCTATTGTCAATATTATTGAAATCTTATGACAAGCACTTTTTTAAAGCAAATCTGTGATGGTTATATTTCCCTTATCCCACTCTTACGAAAGATTACAAGTTGGGTGAACAATATAGTTTTGGTGCCAAATCAAGGCCTGGATCCTGAGTTATAAGGATCTAGTTAATTGGCATCAGCATGGGGCAGCAGTAGTATAAGGATACAATATATATAGTGTCGAATCAGAATAGAATAGAATAGAACCATAGGGCTGGAAGGGATCTTGGAGGTCTTCTAGTCCAACTTACTGCCCATGGCAGGAGAACTTATATCATCTTGGACAAATGGTTGTCCAATCTTTTCTTGAAGACCTCTGATGATGGACACCCACAACTCTTGGTGTTTTGTTTTCTAACTTCTTGACTGTCCAATGGTTTAAAGTAGGGGACTGACAGAATATTTGAAATAAATATGTCATTTGATGTAAAACACAGAAGACAGCAGGAATATAAGTACAGTACTGTAATGATGTAAATAACTAACCAATGTATGTCCTAATAAAGAACTGATTGAAAAGAAAAAAAGAAACCTGAGCACCAGGTTGCAAGAGAAAAGGTAGAATTGCTACCTTCGTTTAACAGACCCTTTCAGAAGTGGAACCTCCTATGTAAATACAAAAAGGGGAACAATATCTATAATAATAATAATAATAATAATAATAATAATAATAATAATAATAAT
>NW_015387306.1:43394-44891 GCF_001527695.2 Protobothrops mucrosquamatus | reverse complement strand
TGGTGACCAAAACTGGATGCAGTATTCCAAGTGTGGCCTTACTAAGGCATTGTAAAGTGGTATTAATACTTCACGTGATCTTGATTCTATCCCTCTGTTAATGCAGCCTAGCACTGTGTTGGCTTTTTTGGCAGCTGCAGCACACTGCTGGCTCATATTTAAGTGATTGTCCACTAGGACTCCGAGATCCCTCTCACAATTACTACTATTGAGCAAGGTACCCCCTATACTATACCTGTACATTTGATTTTTCTTGCCTAAAGGTAGAACCTTACTTTTTTCACCATTGAATTTCATTTTGTTAGATAGCGCCCAGTGTTCAAGTCTGTCCAGGTCCTCCTGTATCTTAAGCCTGTCTTCTGGAGTGTTGGCTATTCCTGCCAGCTTGGTGTCATCCGCAAATTTGATGAGTTCCCCATTTATCCCCTCATCCAAATCATTGATGAAGATGTTGAAGAGCACTGGGCCTAGAACAGAGCCCTGGGGCACCCCACTACACACTTCCCTCCATGTAGATGCGGTTCCATTGAGGACTACACGCTGAGTACGGCCGGTCAGCCAGCTACGAATCCATCTGGTGGTGATGCTGTCTAACCCACATTTTTCTATCTTATCAAGTAGTAGGTTGTGATCTACTTTATCAAATGCCTTACTGAAGTCCAAGTAAATTATATCCACAGCATTCCTCTGATTCACTAATTTTGTCACTTGGTCAAAGAATGTAATAAGGTTTGTCTGGCATGATCTGTTTTTGACAAACCCATGTTGGCTTTTAGTAATGATTTTGTTTGCCTCTAGGTGTTCGCTCATTCGTTGTTTGATTATAAACATGGCTTTGCTGATTGCAGCCCTGTTCTTATTTGTCAGCTGACTCTACTGTCCAGGACATGTTGCAGAAATAAAGTGAAGGAAGGTCCATGAGAGGCATTCTGAGTCCTGGACCAAAGGGAGGATCTAAGCCAAATCAATAAATAATGCAACTTTTTTTTTTACCTGGCTCCCACCTGTAACTACTGCACTTGTACAGGAGATGTTCCACGCAGACTTGGAAATAACGTGCAACTCACCTAGTGGTTCTCTGCTTGAAAAGAACCACTGCTCTTTAACAAAGCTTTAGCTTCATTGTACCTTGCAATTTTTGTTTTAAAGTAAAAGGTGTATCCCAGTTGACCATATGAACATGTTCCCATTCCCTCCTCAGGCCTTTGAGCAATTTGCAGCCTTTTGTTAGTACATAAAGGGACTTGGAGCCTCCTACTTGAGTGTGGAGTTTACCAGCTGCTCTCCACTACCAGGCCTCATTAGAAGCCTGCTGTTCTGCTGAGAACCAAACCACATGCTACTCCCTCTCTTGTCTGCTATTAGCCTGTTGCTGCTCCTTAAATTACAAGCCACAAAAGCTTATTCTGTTTCTCCGCAGAAAACAACTATTCTTAGTCCTGTTTCAAGAGGCTGTATATCATGATCTCTTGAACTAATTAAGGTTTGTAGACAGGC
>NW_015387306.1:35455-43307 GCF_001527695.2 Protobothrops mucrosquamatus | reverse complement strand
TCATTAGAAGCCTGCTGTTCTGCTGAGAACCAAACCACATGCTACTCCCTCTCTTGTCTGCTATTAGCCTGTTGCTGCTCCTTAAATTACAAGCCACAAAAGCTTATTCTGTTTCTCCGCAGAAAACAACTATTCTTAGTCCTGTTTCAAGAGGCTGTATATCATGATCTCTTGAACTAATTAAGGTTTGTAGACAGGCCACAGGTTGCTTCAGAGACTTTCTCCCCATGGTTGATATAATGCCCTCCCTGCCTTTCCTTTTTTCTTCTAAAGGCCTAAGCCTCAGGATTTTCCAGCTTACTGGTGTCTAATAAAAATAAATATGATGGTGTACTGAAAATTAAAAGAAGCCAATATCTGATTCTTATCAGATGGTACTGCTCTAGCTGCAATTTATTGGGGGAAATGAAATAATAATATGCCATGTAGCCTTGAAATATTTATTTGCATTGAATTTCATTTTTTCAAAAATTGCACTGTTGATAATAAACTGTAGAATAATTATAAGACTTTTTGATTTGTCTCAGGGCAGGCTGGAGGGGGCTGTGGAGAGATGAAATTCAGCAGCATGAGGTAAATCAAGAGAGAGAGAGGATATATGTAAAATGGAGAATGTTATGTAGATGGATGGATAGACAGACAGGTTAGTTTTGTTCTCAGTCCAAGGCCAAATGAAAATGTTTCAAAGTGGTCAGTTAAATGTTTCCATTGTCTTTCACATATATAAACTGACATGTAAAATAACTGCCGGTGCTCTGAATTTCAGAATTACCGCCAATAACTTTCTTTGTGAAAAGAATGGATTTTATTCCCATAACATGAAAGCAGTATTATGGAGAGTAGGATAAATTCTGAGTTATGAGATAAATTGGTTTAATCTGAGTGAGGCCTTGGTTGCAGGATACATTTTAAGACACTGAACAAGTGAAAATGTTCCTAGCCATATATCAAGGGCAGTAATTTTAAAAAATAGTTTTTATAGAGATTTTGCTGCATGGTTTGTTTCGCAGAAAACACCGTATTAGACAAGCAGCAGTCCTGAGTCCCCTATTTTTAGAAAACAAACTCTTGCAATCTGAAGTCTTGGGTCTATCGTTCTTTATGTCTGTCTCTCTGTGTGTGTATACATGTGCCCTCTAGTCAATGTTGACTCCTGGCGACTGCTTGGATAAGTCCCTGCAGTTTTCTTGGAATGATTTTTCAGTAATGATTTGCCATTGCCTTCTTTCTGGGACCGAAAAAATAACTGGCCAAGGTTACCCAGGTGGCTTTGTGCCAGGTGGGACTAGCACTTCCCGTCTCCTGGTTCTAGACTTGACTATTCCACCAAGTTGGCTCCTGTTGTTCTTACTCTCGTTATGCTTTCTCTGCTCCCATCTTGATTTTATTAGGAACCGCCTCCAACTAACAAACAAAGATAAGGTGAGCCCAAACAGGTGCTATAGCACTCTCAGTGCCTTCAAGTCACCACTATTTTCCTCCCTACCACAGAGAAGTCACACCTAACACCCCCTTCATTCTCCAACACACTTAGTGCCCACCAGCTCTCACCAGGGGAAAAGGACAACTGCACTCACCTGATTCTTACCCATCCCCACCTCCTTTAATTTTAGCATTTATTCTAAATCTCCCCCCAGAGAGAAAGATTTAATTACTTCTGTCTACAATGTCTAAAGAAATAACTTTATATTTGTTATTCCTAGTCAATGTAATTATTTGAGAAATATCACCTGTGATTACTTTAAATCAAGTCTTATGTTAAGAGAAACCAAACTTGATTTTTTAAAATAATGTTTATACACGCACAGAACACACACAGACCCATAGTTCAGTCTGTCGTTCTTCTAAACAAGAAATTTTGTGTGATTTTCAGTAAGAAGTACAGAGTATCCCTAGCAGCTGTTACTCCATGTACTGTAGAACTAACTCTATGTACTTTGTAGAAACATAAGGCATAATAATGCTTAACAGAAAAAAGTGGCAAGAAGAAAGAATCAGTGTTTAAAGTTGGTTTCCTTCTACACTGAATCCTCTTTCAGAATTGTTGAACTTTATGGCATTGTCATGTATGCAATGCCAAGTATAAAAAGCTGAGCCAACATAAATTTTGCATTTCCAGAAGTTATTTTGATTATGTATTATTTATTTTGGCAAGCATTAGGGTAATATACCAACAACAAAATCTTGTACCAAATTTCTCTTAGTGTAATACTCCCCCCCCCCCCAGATTGCGCTGCCTTTGTGGCATTTGTCTTAGCTGCAGGATCTGTACAACTTTCCTGAAAGCTCTACTAATTAATACAGTTAGAGTGTTACAACAGGGTGGACCTTCAGCCTTCTAGTTTAATGTGAAATCTTTCTAGAATATGGGCTAAGAAGAAAATTAAAACTTGAATCCTGGCATATGAAAATTGTGCTCAAAGATCTTCACATACACAGCTGTGTGGTAGAAGGTGCAATTAGTATTTGACAAAAGGATGCTGATTATATACAGACATACCAGGAATAAGAGATGCTCAGATCTATTGTCATATAAGGGGCAGAGTGGGTGGGGAAATGAATAAAGCTGATTTAGTGACACCAGCTGATTGAACATTTTCAGTAAAGTTAACATACAGTGGACTGAATTGTATTGCTTGCTGAAATATTTATTTCATCTAAGCTGGCATTTTTACATGTTTACTGGGGAATAAGTCCAACTAAGATCAATGCAACTTATTCCTGAGTAGATATGTGATATACTTTGGATTGCCAATCATTACAATGTTCATAAAAAGAAACAAAAATAGAAAACCTCCCTGGAATTCTTAGTTACTAAACCATTTCTCACAGCAAATCTTTACAAGCAAGACAGGCATCATCAGAATCTATGTAAAGTTTCTTTAAAGACCTTTTAAAATTCAGAAAAGAAGCTGTTTTTTAAAAAAATTCTGTCTTCCATTTATAATAATCTGTTGGTATAGAAATATGCCTAAGAAGAAAAAAGAAGAGTTCTTGCTGAATGTGAAATAACTATTGGCAAGATTTAAATGATTATAAATTACACAAATGATTTAGTCATTATTCAGCCTGTGAAAACTGTTAAAACCCTGACACTACTTAGAATATACTGTACCTCAATTAGAATGTACTAAGATGTCACATACTTGTTATAACGGAGGATTCATAATCTTCCTGTTTCTAAATATTGATTGGCTTTTATGCTCTTTATGACTTGTAACTGTTTCCGGATTGTATTTACTGTTTTTCTGTCTCCTTGATAATGATTTGTCTTTCAACGATCCCAAATGGAACTCCTCAACGATCCCAAATGTGATCTCCTCAGAGTTTTCATTGTTTACTAATGGAACAGTCCCATTAAAACCAAAAGTTCAGTCCTTGAACAGTTCTGTTAAATAGGCAGAAAATATATGCAAAATAATGTAAAACAGCTTTACATAGGTAGTCTTTGACTTACAACAGTTTGTTTAGTGCAGGAGTAGGCAACCTTGGCTCTTTTATGACTCATGGACTTCAACTCCCAGAATTCCTGAGTCAGCCATGCTGACTCAGGAATTCTGGGAGTTGAAGTCCATGAGTCATAAAAGAGCCAAGGTTGCCTACCCCTGGTTTAGTGACTGTTCAAAGGTGCAACGGCACTGAAAAAAGTGGCTGATGACCCTTTTTCATATGTACGACCATTGCAGCATCTCCCATGGTCATGTGATCAAAATTCAGATGCTTGGCAACTGGCTCATATTTAGGACAGTTGCAGTGTCCCGGCGTCATATGATCAACTTTTGCGACCTTCTGACCAGCAAAGTCAACGGGGAAGCCAGATTCACTTAACAACCGTGTTACTAACTTAACAACTGCTATATGCCAAGGTGCATAGAACACTGTTACGTTCCCCCTGAAGTAGTATCTATTTATCTACTTGCATTTGCATGCTTTCAAACTGCTAGGTGGGCAGGAATGTGTCTAAAATAATGATTTTCAGATAACAAGAGCAGTCTATAATGTTTAATACTGTCTATAAAGAGATATGTTAATAGAGGGGAGGGGGAGACTAATGTCTAAGGCAATAGTTTTCAAACATGGATATGTTAAGATGTGTGGACTTCAACTCCCAGAATTCAACTCTCTAGCATGCTGACTGGGGAATTCTGGGAATTGAAGTATAACTTGACATGTCCATGTTTGAAAAATAATGATCTAAAGGAAGGCAATCCATATGCCAGCCTGGCATATCAAGGATATTTTGTTAACAGGGACAACTCTAATACTTTTGTTGCCCTTTTCACTTCAGCATTGGCAAATGACATTTATTATTGTTGTCTTGATTCAATTTGCTAAGATACTAGACAGGTGTTCATAGCATCAGCAGAAAGAATAAAAGATGCAAACAGGAGAAAGTCAATATCCCTTTGATAAGTTTTATAAGGTTGCCCTCTTTTGTGTTAGTAAATAGCAATAGCAATAGCACTTAGACTTATATACTGCTTCTTTATGAAGCAGTTTAAGCAGTTTACTCTCTAAGCTGTTTACAGAGTCAGCATATTGCCCCCAACAATCTGGGTCCTAATTTTACCAATCTTGGAAGGATGGAAGACTGAGTCAACTTTGAGCCAGTGAGGATCGAACTCCTGGCAGTGAGCTGAATTAACCTGCAATACTGCAATACTGCATTCTAACCACTGAGCCACGGCTTCATGGAAGTATAAATCATTATACTTCCTTATGCTGATGGAAAATCTGGTAGATCTATTAGGAAGGAGCAAAACGTGTGTTCACATTCCATCTCCCGTTATAATAAGAACTTTGCAATTTTCTATATGCATATTAGGATTGTACTATATATGATTATATCAATAGAGTTGGCCATATAATGACTGAAAGAACTTTGAGATGGTCCGTCAGTAAAACTTCCAGATCTGTCTCTATCTCTGCTTGCTATTGTCTCTTTTACTAAATGTTATGCTTCACAATAGTTTCAAGTTGTAGAAATACAGAAACAACATACTTGGTTAATGCAGAATTCTGTTTTTTTCTTATATTATGTAAACAGCTTTAGGTTGATTATTGTAATTTTCTAATTGATTGGGAAACAATTTGGATTACCTTTCAGTGCTTCTGTAACTCTAGCTCAGATGTGCAATTACTGTTACTGTAACTTATGATTGTGGAATTTATGTCTTTGTTGGAAAGAAACAGAAAGATAGGCACCTGTCCACCAGGAGCTAAGTTGAGTCCATTAAATTGTTTTGGATGGATCAGCTAACAGCTGTCAGAAAGAGAAAGTTGGTTGCCTTGATTTGGAAAGCTCTCTTATGTTGTCTGTCCTATGATAAGCTCAAGTGCATAGTAGTTTATACAATGTGATGAATGCATGTTGTTTGTGATTGTTCTGTGTACTGACAAAGATAGGGCCTCCCTCCATTGCTGCTACTTCCCTTACAAAGAAAAACATATCCAGAAATGATGAAATAAAAGATCTGTGACCCTTTTAGACATAAAAGCAAGATAATAATAGATACTACCTGAGTGAATAAAAATGTCATTGCACAAAATATGCATCAACTTGGAATCTTCTGTGATAGTTAACTAAAAAATGTTGAATCTAATTTTAAAATATTTCAGTTTTTATTACCATGACATACATACATACCAATACCACTTCTTTGAATGATTCATATTAAAATACATGGAATGGGTTTCCAAAGCATCTAATCCTTGGCTTCCATAACCCTAGCTTACTGAATGTATTCAACATAGCATAATTATCTATTTTCATTCTTACGGGTAAAACATGGGCACTGCTCATATTGATATTTAAATTTTTGATTTTTGATAATTGGCCAGAGTCCATTTGTAAAAAAATAATCCTGCATCAATGCTTCTTTCACTGACATTAACAATATCAATTTGCTTTAACTCAGGGCTTTTTTTCAGCCGGAACGCGGCGGAACCGCGTTCCGGCACCTTTTTCCGGGCCGGCCGCACCGGGCGCAACATCTGGGGGGGCGCGCTCGCACTCGCAGCTCTCTGCCCCTGCCTGGCTCACAACCGCGGCCATAGGGAGGCTCGGTCGGCGCGCCCCTGGCCCGTTTCCTAGGCGACCCTGCCCGAGCANTCATTAGAAGCCTGCTGTTCTGCTGAGAACCAAACCACATGCTACTCCCTCTCTTGTCTGCTATTAGCCTGTTGCTGCTCCTTAAATTACAAGCCACAAAAGCTTATTCTGTTTCTCCGCAGAAAACAACTATTCTTAGTCCTGTTTCAAGAGGCTGTATATCATGATCTCTTGAACTAATTAAGGTTTGTAGACAGGCTACAGGTTGCTTCAGAGACTTTCTCCCCATGGTTGATATAATGCCCTCCCTGCCTTTCCTTTTTTCTTCTAAAGGCCTAAGCCTCAGGATTTTCCAGCTTACTGGTGTCTAATAAAAATAAATATGATGGTGTACTGAAAATTAAAAGAAGCCAATATCTGATTCTTATCAGATGGTACTGCTCTAGCTGCAGTTTATTGGGGGAAATGAAATAATAATATGCCATGTAGCCTTGAAATATTTATTTGCATTGCATTTCATTTTTTTCAAAAATTGCACTGTTGATAATAAACTGTAGAATAATTATAAGACTTTTTGATTTGTCTCAGGGCAGGCTGGAGGGGGCTGTGGAGAGTTGAAATTCAGCAGCATGAGGTAAATCAAGAGAGAGAGAGGATATATGTAAAATGGAGAATGTTATGTAGATGGATGGATAGACAGACAGGTTAGTTTTGTTCTCAGTCCAAGGCCAAACGAAAATGTTTCACAGTGGTCAGTTAAATGTTTCCATTGTCTTTCACATCTATAAACTGACATGTAAAATAACTGCCGGTGCTCTGAATTTCAGAATTACCGCCAATAACTTTCTTTGTGAAAAGAATGGATTTTATTCCCCTAGGGGGTATTTTTATTGGTTTTAACAAAATTTTAATAGAGCGGCCAATTCAAATATTTATTTTTAATTATTTTAGATTTGTATTTGGTATTTATGTGGGATTGTTTTAAACTGGCTGTAAGCCGCCCTGAGTCCTCCGGGAGAAGGGCGGGGTATAAATGAAATAAATAAAATAAATAAATAAATAAATAAATTCTGAGTTATGAGATAAATTGGTTTAATCTGAGTGAGGCCTTGGTTGCAGGATACATTTTAAGACACTGAACAAGTGAAAATGTTCCTAGCCATATATCGAGGGCAGTAATTTTAAAAAATAGTTTTTATAGAGATTTTGCTGCATGTACATTTCCACCCCAGGCCACCCCAACGATGCCCTTGACGTGATGGCCCGTTGCCTGGAGGCCGTACGGGTCTGGATGGGGAGGAACAGACTCAGGCTCAACCCTTCCAAGACCGAGTGGCTGTGGCTGCCGGCGCCTCGGTATATTCAGCTGACCCCATCGCTGACTATAGGGGGCGAAATTTTGGCCCCCGCAGAGAAGGCCCGCAACTTGGGAGTCCTCCTGGATCCACGGCCGACATTGGAAGACCACCTGTCAGCCGTGACCAGGGGGGCGTTTTATCAGGTTCGCCTGATTCACCAGTTGCGGCCTTTTCTGGACCGGGACGCCTTGCGCACAGTCACTCATGCTCTCGTCACCTCTCGCCTGGACTACTGTAATGCTTTCTACATGGGGCTCCCTTTGAGGAGCACCCGGAGACTCCAACTGGTCCAGAATGCGGCCGCGCGGGCGGTGTTGGGAGGGACTCGTCGCTCCCATGTAACACCGCTGCTGCGCGAGCTGCACTGGTTACCAGTGGTCTTCCGGGTGCGCTTTAAGGTGTTAGTTACCACCTTTAAAGCGCTCCATGGCATCGGACCTGG
>NW_015387306.1:3280-35084 GCF_001527695.2 Protobothrops mucrosquamatus | reverse complement strand
CTTCTCTGTGGGTGCCCCCACCCTCTGGAACGAACTGCCCCCCGAGATCCGGATGATTCCGGATCTCCTTACTTTCCGCCGCGCCCTCAAGACATGGCTTTTCCAGCAAGCGGGCCTGACCTAGGGAGGATTTTAGGTAGGGATGATTTTAGAAGCAATTTTAATTGGAAACACAGCCGTCAATATTTGGTTTTTAATTTGGTTTTTTATTGGGGTTTATATTGTTGTATTTTTGTATTTTTTGTATTTATGTATCGTATTTGTTTTTTAAATATGCTGTGAACCGCCCTGAGTCCTATGGGAGAAGGGCGGTATATAAATTAAATTTGAATGAATGAATGAATGAATGGTTTTTTCGCAGAAAACACCGTATTAGACAAGCAGCAGTCCTGAGTCCCCTATTTTTAGAAAACAAAGTCTTGCAATCTGAAGTCTTGCATCTATTGTTCTTTATGTCTGTCTCTCTCTGTGTGTATACAGGTGCCCTCTAGTCAATGTTGACTCCTGGCGACTGCTTGGATAAGTCCCTGCAGTTTTCTTGGAAAGATTTTTCAGTAATGATTTGCCATTGCTTTCTTTCTGGGACCGAAAAAATAACTGGCCAAGGTTACCCAGGTGGCTTTGTGCCAGGTGGGACTAGCACTTCCCGTCTAGACTTGACTATTCCACCAAGTTGGCTCCTGTTGTTCTTACTCTCATTATGCTTTCTCTGCTCCCATCTTGATTTTATTAGGAACCGCCTCCAACTAACAAACAAAGATAAGGTGAGCCCAAACAGGTGCTATAGCACTCTCAGTGCCTTCAAGTCACCACTCTTTTCCTCCCTACCACAGAGAAGTCACACCTAACACCCCTTCATTCTCCAACACACTTAGTGCCCACCAGCTCTCACCAGGGGAAAAGGACAACTGCACTCACCTGATTCTCACCCATCCCCACCTCCTTTAATTTTAGCATTTATTCTAAATCTCCCCCCAGAGAGAAAGATTTAATTACTTCTGTCTATCAATGTCTAAAGAAATATCTTTATATTTGTTATTCCTAGTCGATGTAATTATTTGAGAAATATCACCTGTGATTACTTTAAATTAAGTCTTATGTTAAGAGAAACCAAAACTTCTGATGTGGTACAAATTGACGTGCAGAATTATAATCTATAAATGGCTTTTAGCAAAAATGAATTTCAGTATAAAACTTGATTTTTTAAAAATAATGTTTATACACGCACAGAACACACACAGACCCATAGTTCAGTCTGTTGTTCTTCTAAACAAGAAATTTTGTGTGATTTTCAGTAAGAAGTACAGAGTATCCCTAGTAGCTGTTACTCCACGTACTGTAGAACTAACTCTATGTACTTTGTAGAAACATAAGGCATAATAATGCTTAACAGAAAAAAGTGGCAAGAAGAAAGAATCAGTGTTTAAAATTGGTTTCCTTCTACACTGAATCCTCTTTCAGAATTGTTGAACTTTATGGCATTGTCATGTATGCAATGCCAAGTATAAAAAGCTGGGCCAACATAAATTTTGCATTTCCAGAAGTTATTTTGATTATGTATTATTTATTTTGGCAAGCATTAGGGTAATATACCAACAACAAAATCTTGTACCAAATTTCTCTTAGTGTAATACTTCCCCAACCCCCAGATTGCGCTGCCTTTGTGGCATTTGTCTTAGCTGCAGGATCTGTACAACTTTCCTGAAAGCTCTACTAATTAATACAGTTAGAGTGTTACAACAGGGTGGACCTTCAGCCTTCTAGTTTAATGTGAAATCTTTCTAGAATATGGGCTAAGAAGAAAATTAAAACTTGAATCCTGGCATATGAAAATTGTACTCAAAGATCTTCACATACACAGCTGTGTGGTAGAAGGTGCAATTAGTATTTGACAAAAGGATGCTGATTATATACAGACATACCAGGAATAAGAGATGCTCAGATCTATTGTCATATAAGGGGCAGAGGGGGTGGGGAAATGAATAAAGCTGATTTAGTGACACCAGCTGATTGAACATTTTCAGTAAAGTTAACATACAGTGGACTGTGAATTGTATTGCTTGCTGAAATATTTATTTCATCTAAGCTGGCATTTTTACATGTTTACTGGGGAATAAGTCCAACTAAGATCAATGCAACTTATTCCTGAGTAGATATGTGATATACTTTGGATTGCCAATTATTACAATGTTCATAAAAAGAAACAAAAATAGAAAACCTCCCTGGAATTCTTAGTTACTAAACCATTTCTCACAGCAAATCTTTACAAGCGAGACAGGCATCATCAGAATCTATGTAAAGTTTCTTTAAAGACCTTTTGAAATTCAGAAAAGAAGCTGTTTTTTTTAAAAATTCTGTCTTCCATTTATAATAATCTGTTGGTATAGAAATATGCCTAAGAAGAAAAAAGAAGAGTTCTTGCTGAACATGAAATAACTGTTGGCAAGATTTAAATGATTATAAATTACACAAATGATTTAGTCATTATTCAGCCTGTGAAAACTGTTAAAACCCTGACACTACTTAGAATATACTGTACCTCAATTAGAATGTACTAAGATGTCACATACTTGTTATAACGGAGGATTCATAATCTTCCTGTTTCTAAATATTGATTGGCTTTTATGCTCTTTATGGCTTGTAACTGTTTCCAGATTGTATTTAATGTTTTTCTGTCTCCTTGATAATGATTTGTCTTTCAACGATCCCAAATGGAACTGTGATCTCCTCAGAGTTTTCATTGTTTACTAATGGAACAGTCCCATTAAAACCGAAAGTTCAGTCCTTGAACAGTTCTGTTAAAAGTCATAGGCAGAAAATATATGCAAAATAATGTAAAACAGCTTTACATAGGTAGTCTTTGACTTACAACGGTTTGTTTAGTGCAGGAGTAGGCAACCTTGGCTCTTTTATGACTCATGGACTTCAACTCCCAGAATTCCTGAGTCAGCATGGCTGATTCAGGAATTCTGGGAGTTGAAGTCCATGAGTCATAAAAGAGCCAAGGTTGCCTACCCCTGATTTAGTGACTGTTCAAAGGTGCAACGGCACTGAAAAAAGTGGCTTATGACCCTTTTTCATATGTACGACCATTGCAGCATCTCCCATGGTCATGTGATCAAAATACAGATGCTTGGCAACTGGCTCATATTTAGGACAGTTGCAGTGTCCTGGCGTAATATGATCAACTTTTGCGACCTTCTGACCAGCAAAGTCAACGGGGAAGCCAGATTCACTTAACAACTGTGTTACTAACTTAACAACTGCAATGATTCACTTAACAACTGTGGCAAGAAAGGTCATAAAATGGGGCAAAATTCACTTAACCAATGTCTCACACAGCAATATAAATTTTGGGTTTAATTGTGGTCATAAGTCGAAGACTACCTGTACTGTTTTGTACTATATTGTCAGATTGATTCCAGGGTGATTCAGAAGATTATACAAATATATAAAGGTAAAGGTAAAAGTTTTCCCTTTCCAGTTGAGATCGACTGTAGGGGGTGGTGCTCATCTCTGTTGCTTAGCCAAGAGAACCAGCATTGCCCGAAGACAATTTCCATAATCATGTGGCCAGCATACTATACGCCAAGGTGCATAGAACACTGTTACCTTCCCCCTGAAGTAGTATCTATTTATCTATTTGCATTTGCATGCTTTCAAACTGCTAGGTGGGCAGGAATGTGTCTAAAATAATGATTTTCAGATAACAAGAGCAGTCTATAATGTTTAATACTGTCTATAAAGAGATATGTTAATAGAGGGGAGGGGAAGATTAATGTCTAAGGCAATAGTTTTCAAACATGGATATATTAAGACAGTGGTTCTCAACCTGTGGGTCGGGACCCCATTTGGGGTCGATCAACCATTTCACGGGGGTCGCCAAGCAAGGCTGTCCGCCATTTTTTTTTCCTTTTCCGGCAGGTGCCTTACCTCCCTTGGGCTGGGCCAGCTGGTGGTCGGCCTGCTCCGTCTCTGCCGCTTGCCAGCTACGCCTCGGCCGGCGCAGGGGGCGGAACCACGCATGCGCAGCGCTCCTGGGCAGGGAAAGTCCTCGACTTACGACTGATTGGGTAGTCTTCGACTTACGGCCGGTTTAGTCCTCGACTTACGACCGATTTAGTCCTCGACTTACGACCGGTTGGGGGTCACGGCATTAAAAAGGTTGAGAACCACTATATTAAGATGTGTGGACTTCAACTCCCACATGCTGACTGGGGAATTCTGGGAATTGAAGTATAACTTGACATGTCCATGTTTGAAAAATCATGATCTAGAGGAAGGCAATCCATATGCCAGCCTGGCATATCAAGGATATTTTGTTAACAGGGACAACTCTAATACTTTTGTTGCCCTTTTCACTTCAGCATTGGCAAATGACATTTATTATTGTTGTCTTGTTTCAATTTGCTAAGATACCAGACAGATGTTCATAGCATCAGCAGAAAGAATAAAAGATGCAAACAGGAGAAAGTCAATATCCCTTTGATAAGTTTTATAAGGTTGCCCTCTTTTGTGTTAGTAAATAGAAATAGCAATAGCACTTATATACCGCTTCTTTATGAAGCAATTTAAGCAGTTTACTCTCTAAGCTGTTTACAGCGTCAGCATATTGCCCCCAACAAACTGGCTCCTAATTTACCGACCTTGGAAGGATGGAAGATTGAGTTAACTTTGAGCCGGTGAGGATCAAACTCCTGTCAGTGAGTTGAATTAACCTGCAATACTGCATTCTAACCACTGAGCCACGGCTCCATGGAAGTATAAATCATTATATTTCCTTATGCTGATGAAAAATCTGGTAGATCTATTAGGAAGGAGCAAAAGGTGTGTTCACATTCCATCTCCTGTTATAATAACAACTTTGCAATTTTCTATATGCATATTAGGATTGTACTATATATGATTATATCAATAGAGTTGGCCGTATAATGATTGAAAGAACTTTGAGATGGTTCGTCAGTAAAACTTCCAGGTCTGTCTCTATCTCTGCTTGCTATTGTCTCTTTTACTAAATTTTATGCTTCACAATAGTTTCAAGTTGTAGAAATACAGAAACAATATGCTTGGTTAATGCAGAATTCTATATTTTTCTTATATTCTGTAAACAGCTTTAGGTTGATTATTGTAATTTTCTAATTGATTGGGAAACAATTTGGATTACCTTTCAGTGCTTCTGTAACTCTAGCTCAGATGTGCAATTACTGTTACTGTAACTTATGATTGTGGAATTTATGTCTTTGTTGGAAAGAAACAGAAAGATAGGCACCTGTCCACCAGGAGCTAAGTTGAGTCCATTAAATTGTTTTGGATGGATCAGCTAACAGCTGTCAGAAAGAGAAAGTTGGTTGTATTGATTTGGAAAGCTCTCTTATGTTGTCTGTCCTATGATAAGCTCAAGTGCATAGTAGTTTATACAATGTGATGAATGCATGTTGTTTGTGATTGTCCTGTGTACTGACAAAGATTGTTCTGTGTACTGACAAAGATACTGACAAAGATAGAGATTGTTCTGTGTACTCCATTGCTGCTACTTCCCTTACAAAGAAAAACATATCCAGAAATGATGAAATAAAAGATCTGTGACCCTTTTAGACATAAAAGCAAGATAATAATAGATACTACCTGAGTGAATAAAAATGTCATTGCACAAAATATGCATCAACTTGGAATCTTCTGTGATAGTTAACTAAAAAATGTTGGATCTAATTTTAAAATATTTCAGTTTTTATTACCATGACATACATACATACCAATACCACTTCTTTGAATGATTCATATTAAAATACATGGAATGGGTTTCCAAAGCATCTAATCCTTGGCTTCCATAACCCTAGCTTACTGAATGTATTCAACATAGCATAATTATCTATTTTCATTCTTACGGGTAAAACATGGGCACTGCTCATATTGATATTTAAATTTTTGATTTTTGATAATTGGCCAGAGTCCATTTGTAAAAAAATAATCCTGCATCAATGCTTCTTTCACTGACATTAACAATATCAATTACGAAATTGACTTTAGTAAATGGGATAATCAGTAGTCAAGATAATTTGATGAATTAAGATTATTTGTACGTAACTTGTGACGACCTAACGATCTAAAACCTTGATGTTTTCCCTCATAGTAACGTTTAACGAGATTAGGGTAAGGAAAGGAACGACAACCTATCGACGAAACTTTAAGAGTCTAGATACCGACCAAAGATTCCACTGTTCCGTGCACAGCCACTTCTTAGCCTTAATTTTTCATTGCTGGCAATATTGCTGGCAAAGCACTTCAAACATAAGGTGGGGGGAAAGCACCCTGCAGATATGAAATTCCCATTGAGTGGCTTTGCATGACATATTCAGTAATCAAGAGCCAAATAATCTTTGCTGCACTGAGATCAAATGAGCCCCAGCAGGCACAGCATTACAGCATCATCTGCCAACATTTGATGGTACATGTCGAAGGCTACACCCCCAGCAGAAGGCCTGCATTTGGTGCTTGAAACCTCCTGACCTTCAGCCAAATTATTGCTGCCTCTTCATTTGTCCTCTGGAAGGAGGGACAGGAGCAAGGAAAAGACCCAGTAACTTCGTAACAACTTAATGGTTCCTCTTGCTTTTTTTTTATAATCCTCTCAGATAATAACTGAACTCAGCTGGAAAGGTGGATAATTGAGACTGAATAATGTGGCCAGGAGAGAGGAAGCCCACTGAGGATCTCATCAGTGGTCCTTTCACTAAAATAAATAAATAAATTGAATCAATAAATATTATTGAGCCAAAATATACAGATATATACTTCACAAATGTGTAATAGAGAGGAAATCAACTGACTGATGAAAAATTCCAGTTTCTAGAAATATGACAAAATATCTGTGGTAAAGAAAGCATAACATATATCAGATTAAAGATATTGTGAGTGTTCTATCTTTTTTTGTGAATTATTTGTGTTGGATTGCAAATTTTGTCATAGCTATACGTTTTATCAATCATACAGTACATTGTTATATATATGAGTTATCTTTTCTGTTACCATAATATATCTTATTTAGTGTTGTGTTGTTTCAAATGATCACCCCTTATTGTTTATGTAAATTGAATCAAATTATTAGCCCATGTAGTCCAATATTGATGACTTAAATTGGCATGGCCTTTAAAGTTACAAAGGCATTACTTGAGATCCGGTTGTACCACAAACTGTTTCCCATCTGGAAGAGATTTATTGGTTGATTGATTAGAATTATTTGCTGCCCATCTCGCTTTGAGGCAACTCTGGGTGGTTTACAAACCTCAAAAGCCAATAAAACCATGAACAATAAATATTCCTAATAACAGTAATAAATTACAGTTAAGAAAATGGGGAGGAATATTGGCCCCCATTTGTCTGAAATGTTCTCTGGTGTTGATGCATTAACTCAGGGGTCCCCAATCCCTGCTCACGCATGCACAACTTTATTCACATGAGTGGTGGGCTGGCGCGTGCGTGCACAGCTCTACTCAAACGAGCGGCAGGCGGGTGCCTGAGGGCCGGCATGTGTGTGCACAGCTCAACTCAAGCAAGTGGCGGGCTGGTGTGTGTGGGCCAGTGTGCGCTCACAGAGCTCAACTTGCGTGTGCCAGCACAAGCAGGCATACCCTCAATGGCCCACCGCTTGCACAGGACTGTTCCACTGTCCCCCCCTGCCGGGCCACCGGGCCACCAACCATAAAGGTTGGGTATCGCTGCATTAGATGTACAGGTGTTTAAATAGATGACTATGTGTCAGGATACAGTAATAGTAGATTTCTATCCTTGGCTTAGGATTGGGCTAGTTAATCTGTAAGATCCCTTTGTTCTATGGTTCTGGGCTTTTGAAGCTAGATAATGTAGAGTTGGGGTTCATCTCTGATGCAATGTAGCCTAATGTTTTGTTGCAGGAAATCTACTACATCAGGGGTGTCAAACTGTTGGCCGGCGGGCCAGATGCATCATGCTGAAACTGCGCCCACCCCAGCTCCGGCAATGGGGAAAAAGTCATGATACATCACGACACGTCACGTGATATGGCGAGTTTGACACCCCTGTACTACATGGATCGTACTGGGACCAATTTAGATAAATTGGAATATTATTATAGAAAGTAATTTGGTAAGCAGAGTAATGTACACCATCATTTGGTTGAATTCTAGATAAGTGAAAGTGAGATAAACAAAAGGTTCACAAAATATTTTATGACCCCTCCGAAAGTGCTTTCGAATGTTTAATGGAGTGAATCCTTGAATAAAATATTTCTAACGCATGTACCTAAAGTTCATTAGAATGAAATCTTTATTAGAATAAAAGCTTCAGAAGAATACAGTGGTTTGGCACATCTTTTATTAGAAACAATCTTTTCAAATTCTGTCTTGTGCTTTACCTGTAAAACCAGCAAAAAGAGTAATCTATTAGTACAACAGTTCATTATAAGATGATATTTATTTAATGCCTTTGGCAAGAGAGATAGTGGCATTGGTAACAATGATTTTAAATCCATATGATGTACAAACCATAGCACAGGCCAACTAAACTCTGATTTAAAAAGCTGAAAATGAGGGGCTGATCAAATTGCCACTACGAAAGAAGACTAAAAATTCAATTTATATTAAATATATCTCCGTGACATTTCAGAATTATTCAGTCACTATTGCAGTAGTACTGTGTTGTTATTTACAAAATACATAATAAAGCTATTCTGGCATTCGGCTCATTGTGGGATACAACACACATCCCAACAAAATGGTCAACAGTTCTATTCTGAATACAGCAATGAAACTGGTCCTGAAAAGAAGAAAAAATGAACATGGCAATAATGAATAAAGAATTTACCCCCAAAACTTTGTGAGAAAAAGACTACATAACTGTAATTGGATTACACACTGCTATTTCCTAGTGCTTCATTTGCATTAAAAGACAGCCATTATACATTCTAAGACAGTGACAGCATTGTGTCCTGAATAAAGACTAAATAAAAATGTATATTTATAGGTATTTAAATTTAAGTACAATTCAATATTAATTTTTCTAGGTTGAGAGTGGTTATTTGCTATTGATCGATGAGGATCTATTCACCTTGGAAACCCTGAGATGGAGGATGCTTCCCAGCAGTACTTTGGCTTGGACCTGACTGCTTTCACAATCTTGTTCCTTTTTATGAGTTGAGTCACTTTATTTCTGATTCTGTCCAAATTTATAGGAAACAGCCACAAAACTCATTTTTGTTTTTCATATTTTGAAATTCTGTGCATCTTCCGGAAGACAAAAACTGTTGCTTCACCCCACCTTCTATCTGGTAGATTCAGGTAAGCCATTATTGTTTCTCTCCTTACCCTCAGAATGCCAGCATCCTATTCTTGGAACATATTTCTTTCTCTGTGCATTGTTTAGAATTTACCTCCTTCCCCACCATTGTCCAGCCACTATATTGGAAAAAGTGCAGTTATTTCCTTTTTGTGAGTGGGGGAGATTTCAATACTATGGTAGCTTGGAACAAGACACTGTTCTTTATAGTCTCGTATTGATTAGCTGGAGGGAAGGCTGGTAGGCAGTGATAGCTCAGAGTATTCTTTCCCTTTTGAGATAGGCAGAAGTGATGAACATCAAGGGATAGTTTCAGACAGTTTTGTGTGGGATTTTGCTGTTGAGATACTGTGGAAAAGTTCATTGGCTGCTCCTATAGGACTTGAGACAAAGGAATCAATATGGTCTGGTACTGACCATTGATCAAGGTACGCAAAGTGTGCTCTCAGGTCAGAATAACAGAGATGGAAGGGATCTTGGAGGTCTTCTAGTCCAACCCTGCTCAAACAGGAGACCCTATACCATTTCAGACAAGTGGTTGTCCAATCTCTTAAAACCTCCAGTGTTGGAACACGCACAACTTCTGGAGACAAATCGTTGCACTGATTAATTGTTCTTTGAAGAAATTTCTCCATTGTTCTAAGATGGTTCTCTCCTTGATTAGTTTCCATCTGTTGCTTCTTGTCTTGCTTTCAGGTGCTTTGTGGCTGTTTCAAATCTAAAACAGAAAACTGGCAAAAAAAACCCCAAACCAGCTATGTTATTTTGAACCAGTCACTTTCAATGATCCCTAGGAAGAAGGCAGGGACAAACCATGTTCAAAATCTTGACAAATATATTTCAGGAGCTTGTCCAGACAATCACCAGGAATCAAAAACTGACTTGAAGGCACAACAACCATAAAACAGAAAATATGTTAAAGGTGAATATTAGAAGGAATTTTGGAGTAAGGTTTTACAGTTTGGAAATGAACTAGCTAAGGAAATTTACTGCAAAGTGATGGAGAAAGGAGAATCACTTCTATCACAGCACAATAACAATGAGAACAAGTTTAAAAAACTCGATCAAATATTTTTTTAAAAAAGTGTAATCTTATTGAAAATAAAGTAAAAAAAAAACCAAGCCTGTTTTACAGTTTTAAGTGAGATTTCAGCATATTGTTAACACAAATCAATCACCTTCTGAAATATGTTGGTAATTTCAAAGACTTTACTCAGTAATGTATGTGCGTCTTTCTTTCTCTCCAAGCTTATTAAGAGTATCTAAATATTCTTAAATGTTTAAGATGTTTAAAATCCAAAATGTCAAATAAAGAAATGGCATATTCTGATTGATTGATTGATGTGCTGTTGAGTCATTTTCAACTTCTAGTGACCACATAGATTTTCTCCATGAACATACTGTGTTTCCCCAAAAATAAGATCCGGTCTTATATTTTTTTTTTTGCCTCCAAAAGAGGCATTAGATCTTATTTTGGGGGGATGTCTTATTTTTTCCACTTTTTCACCTCGCAGCAGTGGCACCAACAGCCCCATCCCAGGACGTGCACATCAACCTGGAGCTCCGTTCTTGGCTGCAGAGGCCTTTCCTGAAGGCCTCTGCCGACAAAATGGGAACTGCAAGTGACGCACGTGAGTGGCAGCAAGTCGCCGTAGAAGAAGTGGAGTGGTGGTGGCCATAGGGGTCCTGCTTGGTGGGATTGTTGGTGCTGCTGTCAGGAGGTGAGGCAGGTGCCGGGACATGGGAGGCCTGGCTGCGGCGGTCCTGAGGTAAGTGGTTGCGGGGTGTGTGGGGTAGCTCCACACCCCCACCCCGCCCTAGCTTGATTTTTACATATGTGCCTTGCCCCACCTCATGCAACCAGACAGAGGGACGGAGTGGGCAGGGCTTATTTTTTTGGGGTAGGGCTTATATTAGGCACACATGTAAAAATCAAACTAGGGCTTACTTTCGGGATAGGTCTTATTTTCGGGAAAACACAGTACTCTGATTGAAGCCTGCATCTCTCTGTTTTCTGTCCTCATGGTATAAAAAAAGAAAGATAATACTCCATACTTTCCTAAGAATATCAGTCTTCCAATCAGAAAAAATACAACATAAGAAACACTCAGTGGATCCCTTGCTCACTGTCGCTGTTCCTGTGCAGTGCACAGAATTGTTAAGCACATAAATCAAGATACCATTCTGTTTCAGTGATCTTAACCACTTTCCAATCCAGAGTCTTGCAGGATGGCTCTTTGAACCATCCAAGCATGAGATCAGCATCAAAGCTTAGCATAATCAATGTTTTTGCATGGTCCGCTTAACTCTCTGTTGAGATGCATCCAGCTATTTTTTTTAAAATGTCACAGGTATTCTGTAATTTTTAGCAAGATTTTTTAAGCAAAATTGTAGCAAAAAGAGGTGTTGAAGCAACCAAGTACCCCGGCGTGAACAAAGGAGGGTGGTGCTGCAGGGACCATTCTAGGCTTCGTGGACCAGCCTCAAGCTAGTTTGATGGTGGGAGCAATAAGTGGGTCAAACCTGGAAGAAAGATCACACTATTTACATCTTGGTTGTATTATGTAAGAAGCTGAGCCAAGTAAGCAACTAAGGCCCGGCAAGTAAGGGCCAGTTGTTGAACTGTTCAACAGCAGAGCCACAAAAGCAGTCAGCCAACATAAAAGAACCACCAGCAGTTAGTGGGTGCTAGACATTGAAGAGAAAATGCTTTTAGACAATTCCCATTGGGTTTACTCCTAGAAAGTTGCATGCAAGTGGAGAAATACTCAATAGCCATAAAAAGAAAAGATCTTTACATTACAAGTGGCTATTTAGAATAGGAGCTTGTTTATAGCACTATAATAAAGTTTTATTCCCCTGTGTCTTTAGTGTTCGTTAAAATGTTTTCTGTTTAATATTATGTTTTTAAACCAACTCTGTTAACATGCTGAAGGTGACTCATGCTGCAGTCCTACATGTTTAATTTTGTGTAGGAAGTTACCGCTCTTGAACTTATTTCCGTACAGATACATACAGTATAGGACTCCACAGTAAAGTGCATGTAAATTACCTTCTTCAGTGAGATGAACTTACTCTGAACTTACTAAGTATAATAATTCTGCCATATTGAATGACCCTAGATGATTTACCTCAGTGTGTAATTATTAGAATCCTCATCCAATTAAAGCAAATTTGATAATGTATTAAATATTATGATAGCTTTTTCCAGAGTGAATAGCTAGTTTTAGAGTTCACACTAGTAGAGGGAAGAGGTCAATATCCTTTTGGTTTATAGTTTTAAAGGAACTAACTAAGGCCAAGTATTCCATCCATTATTATACTCCCTGAGTTTAATCCCATTCGTAAAGAATCCAAATTATGGATCAGAACGTGTCTGCATCTGATTTAAGCAGTACATTTTGTGAAAAATGTTGAAATTTATATGCACCTAATTGTATTTAAGATTACATACTAGTCCAATTTCTAAAATAACTTTACTGCTTTTAAAATAACAGAAAAAGAAAAAACAAAAGGAACAAAACTCAAAAATACACACATTAGCAAAAAAAGGAGAGATTATAATAAAATATATAACAAGTGCTTAAAAATAAGTGAAAAAATACAACAGGAAAAAATAACAGAGTATGTATTAGAACAATAAAAAGTTACAATTGTATATGGAACTATCTAATATAATATTATGCAAATAATATACTTATATGGCTATCATGCCCTTTTAAACTACTGTACTTTGTACATACATGAATCTCATATTTCATTATATTTATCCACACAAACTCTCTGTTTATAGGCAAACTGCCCATAGGTAGCAAGTTTCAATAAAGGAGAATATTTATAGCTCATGACTGAAATGAGGAGTCTTTGGTGTTCTCTGAGCTTGGTTGTTTTCTTGCAGATATTTCTTCATCCAAACTACTACCCAAACAAGAAAACAACCAAGCTCAGGGAGCACCAAGGACCTCTCAAGTAGCAAGTTTAATCAAGACTTCAATGCATCAAATAAATGGGGCTATATATTTATCTTTCCAATTTTGTAGGATCAATCTTTAAGCTATAATAAGGGTACTGATAATCCATTAACATTGTCCAGTTGTCAGATTCTTTGTACTAAGTATGTAATTCAAGATAATATTAACCTCTGAAAACTTTCATTTTTGTTGCACAATCACATTTATATAGTGCACTACTTGCACTATAGGAACCTTTAATATACTAGTCCAATTTAATATTTTAAGTGAATCGTGAATGAATCATTTGAATATTAAACTTTAATTATTAAAAAGCCGAGCACACAGTTGTATGGCATTATAGCCCATCTATTATTTGTCAGTAGATTTAAATTAATGATTTACAACTGATTTATAGGAGCATATATTCCAGATCTTAAATAAAATTCTCTACTGTTATTTTAAAACAACAGTGCATGTTTTAATGTTCTTGGTGACCACATATTCTAAACTAATGCCAACCTTTTTTAGAAATATTGGAAATTTATTTAAATATATACATGCGCAAACAGGTGCAGGTTTATTCCAAGCATCTCTCTTTCACACACACACACACTCATAGATAAACACACACACATAGAAAGAGAGAGAGAGAAAGAAAGAGAGAGAGAGAGAGAGAGAGAGAGAGAGAGAGAGAGAGAGAGAGAGAGAGAGAAATACAAACACAATCCCATAATGAATACATTATTTTCCATGTGCTTATTTTCTTGGCATTTGAAGTTTAGTTCCATGTGCGATAGGAGATGCAAATGCTTCAGCTATCTGCATAATGAGTCTGCTATAAAATGACTGCAACTCATGTAAAAGACAGGGTGGCATGTTTTCAGTTTTAATGGGGACACTCTGAAAACTTCCAATCTTTCCTGACATTTCTTATAGCAAAATAAATGTGGTTGAGGTTGGAGTGTCTATTATGAAAATAAGAGAAGAGCAAGTCAATTATATTTCAATGACTGAATAGCCAGGGGTCCTCATTAAAACGATCAGAAAGGCTGCAGTGTTGCTTTCCTGTATGTAGCCACTGATTAAATTCTGTAAGAATGACATGGCCCTTTTAGGAGAAAAAGGGAAAAAAGAGGCCTTGGGATCCAGCTAGCAGCCAGGAATTTTGACACTTAAAAAAGTGAGATGTAGACTTGGTCAACAGAAAGAAGTTTCCTATGGGATCTTGAGCTCCTGATAATATTTTAAAATGGTTATTTTCTCCATGGGATGGTCATAGGAAGCTTTACATTTATACTACATTGTATGAAAAATGTTTGGTGGTGTTTGGTGTGTTTTCCTTTTAATTAGCTCCCGTGACATGGCATCACATGAAGGAAAGAATATTTTTAATAGAATAAATGTTGATTTATTTACTTAAAAATAAGTCTACTGCGTTCAAGGATATTACTTCTTGGTAAGTGGAAGCAGCTTTGTTGCTTTAATATATCACAACATCCTGTTTGAATTAAAAGTCCAGTTATCAGTTTATTACTAATAATTTCTCTACCACTGAGGGATCCCCCCCTGAATTTAATTTCATCCTGTCACTTATAAAGGATTATTTGTTCTTTTTTAAAATAGTAATTTTATTAAGGTTTACAATTAGAAAGATAAAAAATGGATACAAATTAAGAAAAATATAAAAGAGTAACATTACAGAAAAGCAAAAGAAAAATAAAGAAAAACATATATAAATAACTGCCTCCTTCATCGTGACAAGTGCAAACGATTTCAAACGCTTATTATCTTTTCTAATATTAACAAAAACCCACTCATTTCATGTCTCACCTCTTTATAAACTGATTCTTAAAATCTCATCATTTAATTCTAGTCATCAAAAGTCCATTAAGACTACAAGAAATAACAATCTATATACTTAAATCAAAGAAGCTAGCTTTATATTCCTTTCCTTTATTTTTTAACACAATAGCTTATCACTTTCTCTAAAAATATAACTAAGTATCTCTTCTTTCTCTATCTAATCTGTTACCTATAAAAGAATCTTTAGGGCCTCATCATTTGGTTCTGGTTATCAAAAATTCATTAAGAGTTACTAGAAATACCAACATATATATATATTAACTTGATCAAATAATCCTACCTTATATTGCTTCATTTTACTTTTAACAATCTTGATATTTATTGCCCTTGAATAGAGTTTCAGGATCTGATTTCTTTCCGTTTTTCTTTGTCTTGTCTCACAAAATCCTCCAAAACTTTGATACATCTCATTTCGTTCATTTTCATTTGTAAATTCCAAATGAAAAAGATATTCAAATCACTTTTCAGGTTTGTTATTTGTGTACCTTTTTTAATTGTTAAGACTTCAGCAGGTTTCATTTCTATATCCAGTGTAACATTTTATCCATAATGTTCTTGTTATATGTCATTTCTTAATCCACATTCAATCTCAGACTTGTTAATAACAACCAATCTTGAAAGTAATCTCTGAGTGCATTGGTCCCAAATGTCATTAAATTCATCCCAAGTTAGAATAATTTGCTCCATTCTGTATTAGTGGGCCTTTTAATTATAATCTTCAATCTTTTCTGGTTCCCTCTAGTGTTTGACCTTCAAAGTCTCATCGTATTTTTCTGATCAACAGCATTTTCCAATGGGAAGATTTCTTATACTTGATTTCAAAATGTGTGTTGTGCATGTGTGTATGACACATGCACACACAGACAATTAGATTTAGTTCATTTGTAACTTTTCAAAATCAATGCTTTAATCATCCTTTGCTGTTTATTCCAAAAACTGTTTTACAGTCTTTAAAGTTAAATAAAATTTATTTCACTAAGGAGTGAAGGAGACTCACTCAATGTAATGATACTTGTCAATCTGGAGATTCGTAATGTTCAACAAGCAATCTCTTTGGTTAAGAAAGGAAGTATGCAAACTCAGTGTCCTTTTGAAGACTCTTATCCCAGCTTAGGCAAATTTGCTTATTCTCTCAATTCTAAACTCACTGCAGCCTATATTTTGCAGTCTTTTTTGAGGGGAGCTCCTCTCTGGAGCACTTGGGCAATCCTGAGCCTTCCCCTTATTTAAAGAGGAATTTCTAGGAGTAGATCCATTTGCCTACTTCTCGTTCCACCTTTGCTCATTGCAAACCTGTACTCAGTTTACCAGAGCTTCGGTAAAAATTCAGAAAGTATTGTTTGTTAAGTTTTTTTAATGGGTGCTTCCAAAGGAAATGTAACATCAGCTACTGTATTTAATTAGTAATCAGCCCCCCTTTCAAAATATAATTTATCCATTTATTTATTTGCAAAACTTTATACAAAGCCATGCATTCTTTTAATGTTATATGTTTACATTTTTAGCAAAAGGATGTGGCTATTTATTAGTTTCATACTCTTCTCTGACTAATTCAAACAATAAGCAACACCGAAAGCATCATTTTAAAAAGTGCAAGGAGCACTTTATGATGCAATTGTGAAAGGCATCCTAATACAGTAGTCCAAAGAGAATATTGACAAATATCCTTTTTTTTAAACCAATTATCCCATTGGTTGTCAGAGAATCTCAAATTTGTAGACTTGTAGTAATGCAAATGTTAACTTTGACTGTGAAGTTTGGAAGCTTTGGGTTTGCTACATTTCTCTGTTGTTTTGAATTTTGACATGCCAAACAGGAAATGATTTAAATTTATTAGCTGTCAAACTATGTCATTAAGCAAAATAGACTGCTGCAAATCAACTTTGAATATTTAAGGCAAAAATTGAAAAATAGATTTGCAACAGTATATACTATTTGA
The DNA here is from genome assembly GCF_001527695.2 of Protobothrops mucrosquamatus. Lineage (NCBI taxonomy): Eukaryota > Metazoa > Chordata > Lepidosauria > Squamata > Viperidae > Protobothrops > Protobothrops mucrosquamatus. Next base: position 18,020 of record NW_015387306.1, on the reverse strand, counting down.
TAAATAATACCATTAATAGTAGGATCTCTAAGATTAATATTCTGGAAGAAGATAGTGGCAAAATAATTCCAGACTGTTATTAAAAGTGCTACTTGGATATGTCCATTCGTTCATCAGAAACTTTACTTGAAGGAATCATTATACTTCCCCCCACCCCCAGTAAGTAAGAATATAGTACATATAATTGACCTAGTGTCAAATATCCACTATCATATTCTTTCAGTGAATGCTGAGCTATTTGGAAATGCATTAGACATGTTGTTGAAAAGTGGCTCACCACCTTCTATTTCCTCATCAGGAAATATTGAATTTGTTTTAGTACACCTTTCAGTGCATAGTGGGAAAAGGTAGGAATCACGAAATGTTGGATGTATCAAATTATCTGAATTTATTCTTGTAAGACATACCTCTGAAACCTCTTCAATCCAGAGGAAATGAAAAGACAATACTATGGAATATTTCCCCTGAAAACAGATTTTGAGCATCACTTTCATTTTACTACTCTGTTCCAGTTGCAAGTATTAGCAGATACCATCAGTCATCAAGCTCCTGGAAAGCAACAATAACAATATCAAAAAGCCTTTGATACCAATAGTCACATACAGTAAAATCAAATAAAGGGAGCAAATGCAAAACAAATGCTTAACTATACATTCTGTGGGAAATGCTTAACATTTGTCAAGGACATTTTTTTAATCATTTCTTTTTCAGAGCAAATTCTATCATGATCATGTTTTAGAAAGATAAAATTATATTAAATAATCACAATCTAATCAAATAATATATTTGATTAATTTATGATTAGGCAAAAAGCAGTTTCTGAAAATGTGCATGATTCTTGAACAATTCCTTCAGTACAAATCATGGCTGTGACAAAGAACGTGAATAGAATACAGAGCAGGTTTTCTGTCCTTCCAGACTGAAATAGTTTTTATGGGGGATACTATTTATTTCTTTGAAAATAAAGACCTTATTTTGCATTTGTATTCCAGTATAAAACAGATGCCACTTAAAATGATGTTTATGTAGATTACTACAATTAGAAATTTTATATAGCTGGTAAGCTGAATTTACAATATGATTGTACTTTATACAAGTAACTGATAACAAATAATGTTTAAAATGTTGACTGTATGATTTAAGAACATTGCATTACAGATAGTAAAAATGGTTATTTCATTTTTAAACTATCTACCATTTTAATAATTTTAAAAATGTTTTTTAACAGCAGTCTGGAATTATTTTGCCACTATCTTCTTCCAAAGTGGCTTAGAGGATTTAAGATCCTTTTGTTAATGATATTATTTTCCACTTCTTTAAATAAAATGCTTCATTAAATATCTCAAAACAACTAACTTATATAAATTTATATCTCATACTTCACTTTTGAATCTTGCACTAACTTGGTTCTTGCTTTATAATAGACTTGTACAGGAGTATTTATGATGCTCTTGCTGTCAGATTATTTAAGAAAGGGAAATTGTTTAAGGGGATCAGAATTTATTGCTAGAAGTGATCAAATTTACAGTAGGTATTCTATTATGCAGTCCAAAATACATCTTCTCAGAAGTGAATCCAACTGAGGTGAATGGGGTTAATTTTTAGCTAGTGTGAAATTATTACAGACTTTATTGCATTATTTTCTACTGCAAAGTTGAGAAAAATTAATAGGATTTACTACCAGGAAATATCTTCCTTGGCTCAAAAGTCCTTAGGATTCCTGACTGTAAAATGAAATAAAGAGATAATGGCTATTTGGGAAAAAAACATATTTTGACAAAATATCAAAATGCAGAGATATCATACTATACAAAAATATGGATTATGATGGCCAAATACAGGGAATCCAAAAATGCAAATGGAAATGTTGGCATGGTTATCAGTTAACATGGACAAAGATAGAAATGTATCTAAAACAATGTTTTATTGTTAGTGCATGCACGTCAACAGTTAGAATTCAGAATTTCTGTTCCATATAACTGTGTTGGAGAGTTATTATCCAATAGCATGCAGCTAAATTCACATGGCACCGAATAATTAACACCACTCAAACTTCTGTGACCCTAATAATAGCCCCTTCTGGAGGGATATGACATCTGGAAATACTGTATTTTAGTGGAATTCATTACATATCAAAATGTTAACTGGTAACTACTGTTATGTGGTTGTGTATTGTTATACATGTGTATATACTATATGCATGTGTAGTCACAAAAGGGGGATACTTACCTGAAGTACAGCTCATGGTATATGATCAAAAGCATCTATTGGCTTCAGTAAATCAATATAGGGGAAGCTGATGCATGAATAAAAGATCCTAAAATTTGGATCCTGAATTGTTCTTCTAATGAGCTGTATGCTTATTAGGTAGCTATATAAACAAACGAACAGGTTCATGTTAAAAAAAGAATCCATGAAATTCTGAAGATATTCTAGGGCAAGTATTGATTCTTTGTCCTCTGATACCAACTGGGAAACCGCATAAGTCAGGTTCTGCTCTGTGGATCTCATGAGCCAAACATTTATTTATTTTTTAAATAAAACTTTGGGATAGATTGAACGAGTTAATGAACATTAAAAATGTAAAAGATGCTGCAAAGTCAAAATGTGAACTATCCTTATTATAATTGACATGAAGGAGCTCATTGTGGCTGAGCCCCACCTAATGCCAATAGTCAATTGTTTTAGCCAGCTTTCCAACCTGTGCATCATCAAAATAATTGGTCTTTTAGATGATTTAACTAACTGACAGCTAAGGCAGTAATAATAATCTATGGCAGCATTTAGATTATTTATTTACATTTGAATGCCACAGTAATAGATGAATGGATGTATGTTAAGGAACAACTGCATTTGAATGTTTAGGTTATTGTTGATGTTCTTTGTGGAAATATCACTTCACTCCTATAGATATATCCCAGAATCTCTTTAATTATAGGGATGAAAAAACAAGCTCTCTTTGGTGTATAAGCCACCCATAATGCTATTTGCAGTATTAATTTAGTCAATTTATTAAACGTTCACTTCAACTTTTGACAGGAGTTCTGTGTTGTATTTTATAAGAGTCAAAAGTCAACAGAATGCTTATTTTGTAAGTTTTGCATTACATGATCTTCATGTACAAGGTACTGTAGCGATCGTTCATATTTAATTCATGCTATTAGAATTAGTTCTTAAAAATAATACTTATTTTTCTATGTATGAACAATACTTTAGCCAGAGTGTATTACGGGTGCAACTTCTATAAAAGAGTCCAAAATTTTAACAAATGAATAGATGGATGAATATATGGAAAAGGTAAGAGAGAGATGAGGTAGGGTAAGTTATATTTGATAACTATACTGTGATAATGCCTCCTGCAAATGATGCAAGATCTGCTTTTTGAATGCAGATATTTTGCTAAGTAAACTTTATACACCTTTTAATAAATTAAAATGTCTATTTAGAATTAAATTTAAATGTAAGGGATTGGTAAGGGTCTAGCTGTCTTAGGTGCCTTGGTATTAAACTCATTTAGATCAATGATAAGAGAAGAATTTAAAGGAAATATATGTGTTTCAGGTAAGCACTCTATAAAAATGACAAATAGTGTGATTTTGTTGTTAAAATCATATTTATTATGGCATTATTACTGTATTTACTACATGTGATATGATGTTGTATAGTCAGCACTAAAGGTATATCTACTATGGTATTAGATTTTGTATTTACTATATATAATAATGCACAGTTAATCTAACAAATGAGTTACAAATAAAAGCAAACTCAACATGTACTTTAATCTAGAGATCAGTTCATTACTAGACATAGTCAATCAGTTGCATGCTCAAACTCTTTTTTACAATAGTAATTAGAATTGTGTTATATGCTTTTTGGCATTGCCAGACATTATAGTGATTTCTTTTTTTATTAATATATTTTTATTAATTAATTAAAAGCTATATTTTATGTTGTATGTTTAGGAAAAGAATATTATTACAGTGTTGCCACTAGAGAATTACAAGCTCGCATTTGTATTTAAACAAACTTTATTGCACACTGAGATAAAAGATACAAAAAACATTTTTTAAAATTGGACCTTTATTTCCCCCCCCCCCCCAGAAAACATTTTAGATGTTTTTCTAGAAATGTGGTGGGGGATAGATCTATCAGCAGAAATTTAATGGAATGTATGTACTAGCATCTTTGATTTGCATTACCGTTGTCTATTATGATATTTTTATTTATAAGCATAACATTTAGGTTCTAAAGAACAAGATTATATTTCTAACCATTTGTTCTTTTTAAATAAGTACATTTAAGACTATTTCTAGACCTTACATGCATTGTAACAAATTATTTGCTCCTCCTGTTTTTCTGAGTTTGACAGTGGGTAAAGGCTGTAAACTATAGAATGCAAGGTAATAAATTAATTGTAGGTATTCTTTTTATTTATTCCCTTAATCAGCAATATCCTGGGAGAAATGCATCTATTATTACGTGATTATTTATACACTTCTTCTGAAGATCCTGCATGATCATGCTGTTTAGTTTTATGGCTTCTTTCAGTAAAGCTTATAAGACTGTTTAGATTTCTTTTCCTACATGGTGAAGAACAATTTCTGCCTTCAGATATTGTTTCTGAGTCACTGTGTTGAATGTCCCTCCCCCCACACTTTATATATAATATGGGGTTTTCAGACAAAATCTCCCTTCAGCACAGAATTTGGCAATTTCAAGTGACTCATTAAGATTTTGTTTTTGATTGTCTGCAGTGCAGCAACAATTTGTTTAGCACGATTCATTAACAGGAGGTATATCTTTCTTCCCAAACATGATCAGATGCATCCAAATAGGTCCAAAATGCAAGATATTGTCTGTGCATTATAGGTTTTTCATGCTAAAGCAACATATTGAAGTTTCTGAATCAAGATCATACTGTATGCAGAAACAGAACATACACTGACACCCCAATTCTTTCTTTTTTTTAATTAATTATATATATTTCATTATGTATTGTAAACTAGGGCAGAATTTGTGGATCTGTGAAGTGAGGATGGAAAAAAACACAGGACTAACATCATTTCTAGTTTGCAGTAGCTAAATAGTGGGAAATCAAGGAAAAGTGAAACAAGGGAATAGATTCTTTAGAGCTATTTCTGTAAAAATAGGTAAAACAAATAGCTATCGATCTGCACTTGGGCTGATTTGTGTGGCACTCGATCTTAGTCTGATCTTATTTCTCTTTGCAATCTGAGTGTGTAAGCTCAACCTTTGTAGGTTTATGCTCAAACCTTCCACTTGTAACACTGGGTAGTGCCTTTAGTGGATATAGAATGTTATTCACTTTCCAGCTAGCTATTTTCCAAGAAAAAATAGGGTTTTGAGCCATTATCATAGGGAAGTCAGTTGAAGTTCAGTACCTCCACTGATGATTTGATCCTTCTGGTGGTCTTCAATTACAGCAAATTAGGCTGTTTCAAACATTGCTTTGCAAGGACAGAGACCTGAGAGAGGCAAGAGCTCACAGATGGAACTGGCTCAGTTGGTGCAGAGTTAATTGCATTTTGAGATGGGAGAGCAACCTGGAGAGTGAAGAATGATGGGGTTGGCCTAGATCAGGGGTAGTCAACCTTGGCTCTTTTATGACTCGTGGACTTCAACTCCCAGAATTCCTGAGCCAGCCATGCTGAGGGGAAAGGGAGAGGTTTCCAAGCTGAGCCATGCTGGCTCAGGAATTCTGGGAATTGAAGTCCACGAGTCATAAAAGAGCCAAGGTTGACTACCCCTGGCTTAGACCAATCTATTAAATCATCTTTAAGAGAAACAGAAAGCACCGATTATTGCTGCTTCTCTACTTCTATTTGTAAGTCCCATTCAAGAGCCTCAAAATTTTTAGAGATGGGAAATGGGGCTTGTTCTTATTGTTTCCTTTTGTAGCAATAGCACGTAGATTTATATACCACTTCCCGGCACTTTACAGCACTTTCTAAGCGGTTTTACAGAGTTGGCATATTGCCCCCAACAATCTGGGTCCTCAATTTACCGACCTCGGAAGGATGGAAAGCTGAGTCAACCTTGAGCCGATGAGGATCGAACTCCTGGCAGTGAGCTGAATTAGCCTGCAATACTGCATTCTAACCACTGTGCCACCATTAGGAAAAGTTCATCTGTTTTTGACTGCTTGGCTGTGAATGCTGTGAGCCAGGACTGGCTCCATGATGCTTCATCCTTTTCCCAATTCTTCCAAGTGAGACTCCTATCTTTTCCCCCCCTCTCCTGGTAAGTTACAGATCTATAAGTGATACCATTTTCTTATTTTAATAAGTCTTAATCAGCACTATATCAAAGAGGCTAAAACCAAAGCTCACAGGTTGCCATTTTGTTCCTGCTTTCTTCTCTGAACTAAACTTCTTTTTCAAAGAGCTGATATTACAGAACCCAAGCAGTGTATGCTATAAAAACCTCTTTCTCCTCCCCCTGTCCACCCCTCTTTCTGGAGAACTAATTATAACATCAAGTAGGATAATACACATAATAGAGTGAATGAGAAAACCTAATCCAATAATTATTTAAAAGAATAGGTGTTAGCTTCTGGTCAGTTCCAGTGGTGGTGGGAGCTTCAAAGTAACAATAAATATCTGACCATTGAAGAGATTTCATTGCCTTATTCATAGTTCACAGCATTATGAAAATCTAGTAGATTTTGTGTGTTTTTCAATTACACCTGCCACTTGTGCCTGTACTGCAAAGGCTTTGCTTCAGTTGTTGTGGTCAACAAAAGACAATGAATAGCCTTCTAAAAAGCGGTAGATGAAAATGCTATCACAATAGCCTTAGGTAATCAGAGGCAATCACCTTCAACTGGAAATCTGTCAGCACAAAATGAACAGGGACACGTGAGCTTTGAAGTCCATTTTTATGCAAAGATCAGTTAGCTTTGCCACATTTTCTTTTCATAGTTTTGAAGTGTAAATATACACCAATGAGTACCAAACATGGTTTCAATGTCCTATTCTATTTTTGTATGATTTTTTTTTAAAATTATATTTGGCCACTAATTTATTTAATTGGTAATCTTTCTCTTTCTTTCTTTCTTTCTTTCTTTCTTTCTTTCTTTCTTTCTTTCTTTCTTTCTTTCTTTCTTTCCTTCCTTCCTTCCTTCCTTCCTTCCTTCTTTCTTTCTTTCTTTCTTTCTTTCTTTCTTTCTTTCTTTCTTTCTTTCTTTCTCTTTTTCTCTTTCTCCCCTCCCCTCCCCTTCCCTCTCCCCTCCTCCTCCCTCCCTCCCTCCCTCCCTTCCTTCCTTTCTTCCCCTTCCTTCCCCTTCCTTCCCCTTCCTTCCTTCCTTCCTTCCTTCCTCCCTCCCTCCCTCCCTCCCTCCAGGAAAATTGCACATAGAAATATAAAGGTTGCAGTCCTATGCTCATTTATTCTCGTAGGATTAAACCTCCAAAGGTTTACTCGATCCTGGTGTAAAAAATTTTAAAGACCTGTAACTAACACGACCTTTACTTAAGATCTTCAATACCAGGACTTCGTAAAACAGAGAGCTTATATGTTCTCTAATATAACTGACTAATGAGAGACAGACAGACAGACAGACAGACAGACAGACAGACAGACAGAGACTCTCTCTCTCTCTCTCTCTCTCTGTGTGTGTGTGTGTGTGTGTGTTTATTCCCTGCAGTTTCCTTGGCAAGGTTTTTGGAAGTGAAAAGGCTGTTGTCTTCTTCTCAGGCTGAAAGAGAGTGATTAGCCCAGGAGTAGAGTTCATGCTCTCCCAGTTTCTAGCTTGGTGTCTTGGCCACTATACTAAACCAGCTCTCACCCCCTTCTCCTTAGCTAGCCTCATATGTACTGTAGTGTAACTCACCACTCTTACCAAGAGACAGTTCAATCTCTCTTTTACTGCCTAAGTTACATTCATAGTTCCAGCCCAACAGTCAGTTGCCAGCTGTCCTGCAATTATTATTATGTGGTAGAACTGTCATGAAATAAAGTTCAACATTAAGTACAAAATCAGTATCAATGAACGTTTTGTAAACTCAGTGAAGAAATCTGTATTGAATATTATGCAACTGGATGGGATGAAAAGTTGCTTATTTTTTAATTTCTGTCCTACCAAATGCCTATCAACTTATAGGCCTCAGTTCAACTAGGCAACTTTATAATATCTATTTTTATTTTTTCTGCTTAATGTGAGTCAATATTATTACTATTAACAAGTTTCCATTAACAATTCTCATTCCTCATTTTAAAAGATAACAACAAAAATCTATAGAAATATAAAACCTTAATAATATAAAAATGAAGATTAGACTAGATAAAACCAGATGAACACAGGTCTAATGGAAGAGAGCTAATAGAAAAGTAAGATTTTTGAGTAAATTGTAGTGGCTTCTGGCAGATATGTCTTAAACAACTGTATGTCACTAATAATTAATTTAGTCCAGTTTTGAAATAGCATCTTCAGGAGTAGAGTTTACTGTATAACCTGTATCAACAATATGATAGAAAATCATTGGTAATTGCGTATTATATTATTCATCCAAATAGAGCATTGTGTTTATATTATTATATATTGAATAACTCATAAGCTGATTAAAAATAGTTATTCTTCCAGATGACATTATTTCTTTGATTTTTTTAAAAATTACTTGTCCTCAATGCAATAGAGCACAATCTAGAAATATCTTTTTGTTGTCTAATAGAAAATATCCATGGTTGTCTTCAAATAACATCATTGGCTTTGGCTCATATGTCCCAAAGTCCATTAACAGTTTATATAGCCACACACAGTGTCTCACCACAGGTGCTTTAGGCCAGAGGTCCCCAACCTTTTTGGGCACCAGGGACGGATTCTGTGGAGAGAGGTAATTCCACGGATCGGAGGGTGTGTGGTTTTGTGTGCTGCCTCATCTTGCAGATGGGGCTTTGCTTGTTTGTGCGGCCTGGTTGCTGGCATGCTGCGGCCCGATACTGGCCCATGGACAGGGGGTTGGGGACCCCTGTTTTAGGCGACAGAAAAATTAGATATATTAATAAAATAAAATAATAAAATAAAATAAACCAGACAATTAATATCGGAGGAATGTTGTCCATGGGGTCGCAATGGGTCGGACACGACTTCCCAACTAACAACAATAACAACACATATATTGGATGCTAAGCAGGGCTTTGGAACTAATGGCTTAAAACGCCATGATTCTGTGACACTGCATCAGAAAGTTCTCCCCTGTGGTTCTGTAATGAAATAGATTATTCTAGAGTTGTCTTGGTTACCGTTTGAAAAACTAGTCAATATCGCCATCTGCTGATCAACAAACCAATATTTTAGTGGTTTAATTATAGGCAACATTTTGCTTGCCTGTTTCTAAGGTTTCAGAAACATAATACTGGTGGGGGCCATCTATTTATATATTTATTTTTTAGAATTTAATCCCATTTACAAGAAGATGATTATTTAGTGACCGAATGCAGGCAGAAATTTTCAAACCGATTCTCTGGTTCAAAACTGTTGGGGAAACTCTCTGCTTGTAGGATTATGGAAAGTTGCTGACAGTCAAAGAAAATAAAACTCAGATACAAGGGCAAATCATTTGATTTAATTGAAAACAACTTTCCAAAGTTATTATCTGCAATGACTCTTCCTCTCTGTAGGCTGTGGTACTTATTAAAATGCCTATCCCCAGAAACTGATGGATTCCAGAAGGCTCTGGAATATTTCCCAGCAAGTATGTTTAGCACTCCTATCCCCATCCCAAAGGTCTTTTTTCAAGAAGCAACTGGACTTTCTTTGTTTTTCCTTGAAGATGTTTCGCTTCCATCCAAGAAGCTTCTTCAGTTCTGACTGAATGGTGTGGAATAGAAGGATTTATGTTCCTTGCAGTCATCTAGTCATTAGCACTCTTTCTGAGAGTTGTTGAGGCCACTCCTGTCCCAGTTTAGGCAGCCCTGTGGATCGGAGTCACGACCAAGGTATTTGATACAATCAATCTTGTGCGGTTGCAATCATTTACAGTATACAATTGTTATCTGGACCCTTATCAGTCTGAGAATCAGTCCTTAGATCTCAGGGAATCCACCAGTTGCTTTCTTTAAATTGTCCCACATTAGAACAATAGCCATAGCACTTAGACTTATATACTGCTTCACAGTGCTTTACATCCCTCTCTAAGCGGTTTACAGAGTCAGCATTATAACAATCTGGGTCCTCATTTTACTGACCTCGGAAGGATGGAAGGCTGAGTCAACCTTGAGCCAGTGAGAATCGAACTGCCAAACTGCAGGCAGCCAGCAGTCAGCAGAATCAGCCTGCAGTACTGCATTCTAACCACTGCGCCACCACAATAAGGACAGTATTACCGAATGTCCTTGATACTGTAACAAAAAAAGGTGCGGCGATTGCAGAATTTTAAATTTCATGCAAGCATACTTTTCTGATGGGTCAAAGAGGCATATTAAAAATGATTCTGGCACTGTACAGTAGTTCCACACTGATAAAAGAATTAAAGTTGCATATTTGGACAGTTAGGCAAACAGCACTGACCTCAGACTAGATCCCTGCCCATAGACGCCACATCACTGTCTCCATTGAGCAGGCGAGCTAATTTACAGGTGGTCCTCAACTTACAACATTTTGTTTAGTGACTGTTTGAACTGAAAAAGTGAGCTATGATCGTTGCAGGATCCTCATGGTCATGTAATCAAAATTCAGGCACTTAGCCACTGACTCATATTTATGACAGTTGCATAAATATGTGATCACCTTTTGCGGCCTTTTGACCAGCAAGGTCAATGGGGAAGCCAAATTCATTTAACAACTGTGTTACTAATTTAACAACTGCAGTGATTCACTTAATAACTATGGCAAGAAAGATCATAAAATGGGACAAAACTCACTTAACAAATGCCTTGCTTAGCGACATAAATTTTGGGCTCAATTGTGGTTGTAAATCAAGGCCTACCTGTACTTCAGGGAGTCTAGGAACTGGGATTAAGCCATTTCCTTACTTGTGGGAATTTTTGCCTCTCTTTGCTTCCAACATCTTATTTCCTTCTAGACTAAGGATGGGCAACTATGGCTCCCTTATGACCTGTGGACTTCAACTCCCAGAATTCCTGAGCCAGCATATCCACCCCCGCTTCTAGAACAAGGGTAAACATGAGTATCCAGCAGACCACATGAGGCCACCAGCACCCTTTTTGTCTAGCCCCAGAGCAACTCATTGTGAGAAATAAAAGGACACATTCTTCAACATGTTATCCTGCTGTCTGAATACATATGACATGGACCAGGCCTTTTTCTCCATCCATGGATATCCCATTCCACAGCCAGGATCCTATTAGCCTTCTGTAAGGTCCCTCAGGTGTTTGGGCTGGATATTAGGCAAGCTCAGATGTTGGTTGGTTTTGTCACAGTTTTCTTGTTGATTGTAAAAATGGAATGGATTTTTTTAGATCTCTGGCATGTGTTATAGTGATTATTTGTGGTTGTTATTTTTTAAAATTAATTTTGTTTGTTTTGTTCTTACTGTTGATTTTTCATTATCTAGAGTTGCTGTTGAAAGATAGGCGGCTGAATAAATTGTGTGTGTGTGTGTGTGTATGTGTGTTATGCATATACACAGATCAGTTTGTTCTGCTGCAGTAACAGATTTAGGCAGCAGGTGGCATATTTCACTTACTGTACATAAAGTGAGAATTGAATATTACATTTTTAGAATTAATTATTGTAGTGAGAAATATTATTCTGTGACATCTTATTGGCAGTCATTCAGCCTAATAAAGTAGCTAGTAATCAAGAATAGACTACAAAAATAACTCAAGGATGTAGTAGCAGAGTGCGAATTACCTGGAGACCTGGTCTGAATTTGAGATGTGAAGATGGCAAGATGCAATGTAATAAAAATAAAGAAGAATAAAACACATAGATACTTTCAAAACCACTTTATAAGAAATGCACTTCTTTTAGAATGGGTAAAAATAAAAGAAAAAATTTATATTAAGATATGTGGGTGGCTTTCAACAATGGAAGCTTTCGCTTACCCAAATTTAATTAACTACAACAAAGTTGTGACTTATAAAGGTATTTTGGACAATGAAGGAAAATTGAAAGACAGACAAGACCTACAAGAACAAGGTATTGATCTATCATGGTGACCATATCTGCAAATTCAAACGAGATATGAAAAAGATGTTAAAACAATGGATTCTATAAGGAACAGACAGAATTTGATCAGATACTGTTAAAAACAGATGAAAAGCTAATTAAGAAACTCTATAAATTTCTGTTAAAATTAAAGATGGAGGAAGAACAAGTTAAAGCAGGCGTGTTAAACTCGCGATGTCACGTGACATCGCGTGATGTATCAGGACTTTTTCCCCATTGCCAGCAATGAGGTGGGCGCGGTTTTGACGTGACGCATCTGGCCTGCGGGCCGGCAGTTTGCCATGCCTGAGTTAAAGAAATGATGATATTATGGCAAAGAACTTGGATATAATAAAGAAATAGAAGAGTGGCAAAAGTTATGGGAAAGAAATGTAAAATTAACTAAAGCAGTGGCATATAAAGAAAATGTATATAAAATGTTTTACAGATGGCATATGACACCAGTGAGATTAGCAAAAATGTTTAAAAATGCTTCAAACAAGTGTTGGAAATGCAAACAAAGACCAGGTACTTACTACCATATCTGGTGGACATGCCCAAAAGCAAAAAGATTTTGGGTAAAAATACATTTATGGTTGGAGAAAATGACTAAAAAACAAATAGACTTTAAACCAGAATTATTTTTGTTAGGAATAATAGGACCAAATTATGAGAAAGATTGCATATATTTAATTTTACGCGTACTAACTGCAGCAAGAATTGTATTTGCCCAACATTGGAAAAATGAAGAAGTATTAATTAAGAAAATTTTAGAATGTGCAGAAATGACTTTAGAATGTGCAGAAATGACTTTAAAGATAAAAGAGAAAGAAGACTCAGTGTATTTTAGAACATGGGATAATTTCTATCAATGGCTAGAAATTAGTTAGCGAGAAAGAAATGTGATATGTAACCTTGAATATATATTAATAAGAAGAAGTATCGAGTGATTAACATATTGTTTATGATAATTAACAATATGTTTATGATAATTAACAATGATAATTGTTATGATAATTAACAATGAGTTAGAGAGAAAGAAATGTGATATGTAACCTTGAATATATATTAATAAGAAGAAGTATTGAGTGATTAACATATTGTTTATGATAATTAACTATTATTTATTATTTCTTGTTAAATACATGAACCCAGACATTACGCTGTTTGCTAAATATTGAGAATGTTATTTGGAAAAACCCTAACCCCAACCCTAATCCTAACCCAACCCAAATCCCAATCCCAACCCGATCCCACCCCATCCCTAACCCTATAAAAACTAATAAAATTTATATTAAAAAAAGAAGAATGGAATATGCTTTGGAAGACATTAATCTTATAACATTGCAGCCAAATATCTTCATCTCTGTATGTGCATCTATTTTCCCCTGCACCTGCTTTAAGGTAGCTGTAGAGGCATAAGGAAAAGCTTCCTGGTTAACAGCTGTAGAGAAGTTGAGCTAATTCAAGAAATACCCTGCTCCACCTTTAAAAAAAAACACTTTTCAAAAACTGTTTAAAGAAGTCAGCTCTTATGAAATACTGACTATTTGACTACTTCATTTGGGGCTGATCGGATTTTTTTGGCATATTTCATTGGCAGGAGTAGTTTCTTGTAAAAGTAAAGTTTCCATGACCTTTGTGCAGTTTTTTTAAAAAAATGTCTATACATTAATAATATTTAAACACTCTAATATAAAGAAAGACTTTATATTATGTGCACAACAGAACCTTAACAATAAGCACAATATCTTATATCCACTTGTGCAATGAATACATCAGTGATTTTCTCTCTAGCACTGACTAGCACTGATGATGTTACCTAGTTTGGGTAATGAAACATATGCTAGAAAATAAACAAGGTCAGAGAGTACCAAACAACGTAGATCAGGGGTGTCAAACTTGCAACGTCATGTGACGTGTTGCGGCGTATCACGACTTTTTTGCCATCGCCAGCAATGAGATGGGCACGGTTTCACTATGATGCATCCGGCTCATGGGCCGGCAGTTTGACACCCTTGACTTAGATGAAGGAATAGAAGGGGAACTCATCAAATTTGCAAATGACACTAAGCTGGCAGGAATAGCCAACACCACAGAAGACAAGCTCAGGACTTGAACAATGGACCTTATCCAACAACATGAAATTTAATGTGGAGAAAAGCAAGATTTTACACCTAGGAAGGAAAAACCAAAGTTACTGCAGTTTGTCTTCTTCTAGAGGTTTTCGGGCTAAGAGATCCCAATGCAAGATTGAGCAATAATCCATAAGTCATGTCACTGAGGTGCTCATAAGTTAGGCCAAAGGCCAAAGAGCAGATTCCATGCCACTTAACCATCCAGAGGTGAGAAAGAAATCAAGAGAGAAAAATAGAATTCTCAGTTGTACCCAACTAATTAAGAGATCCATCCTTGAAGAACACATTCAAACACTGACGACCAGAATAAGTCAGCAGACATAGTCAGCTCTCTAACGAAATCTTGTATACCTCCACAATCTCCACCCAGCAACTTTTGTAAATCAGCTCAGGATCAAGCGCTGACTCTCTCTCTCTCTCTCTCTCTCTCTCTCTCTCTCTCTCTCTCTCTCTCTCTCTCTCTCTCTCTCTC
>NW_015387306.1:0-2255 GCF_001527695.2 Protobothrops mucrosquamatus | reverse complement strand
TCTAACTGATAAAAAAATGATATTAACAAAGCACACAAAACATCATTTTGTCCACTATCCTTTTAGCTTTCAGGAAAAGCCTCAAAACTTGACTCTGCCAGTTGGCTTATTGGCTGGAGATGGTCAGTGCAGTCATAGAGTAGGCACCATCTCCTCTTCACTCCAAGTCCAGGGTTTTTTGTTTGTTTGATTTTTTTTTTGTAATTTTAATCTGTTTTTATATTTGTAATTGTTTTGATATTTGCATATTTTATCACACTGTAAGCTGTTCAGAATTGCCTCAAACTGTGAGATGAGAAGCAAATAAATATAATAATAAATGAAATAAAAGAAAAATCCTAATGACTTGTTGATGTCTTTGTTTTCACAATTCTTCTAAATCTAATACAGTATACAAATAAACCTGAATGTTATCACTACCTAGAAATAAATAACCATTTCCTAGAACTGCTACCATTTACCAATATTAAATAGATAGAGCGAAAAAGGTGTTTTGCCAATTTTATTTAGCAAAATCACATTATTATTCCTAACGTCCTTTTATTATATATCCAAGAGAGCCAGCGTGATGTAGTTGTCAGCAATGCTCTTGTTCAAGCTTGCCCTCAAATCATGGGAAACTTAGTAGGTGACTTTGGACCGGTCACTCTCTTTCATTTCAAGCTGTCCTACAAGTTTATTGCTGTGGAGAGGAACATGAAGGGAGATTTCCATGAAAATTGCTCTGAGCTTCAAGAGGAAAGATTGGATATGATTCAAATAATTAAAATAATCCCTGAATAAATCCATCATGACAGAATAATTACAGAATTCTACATTCTTCCATGCTTCTACGGTTATTGAATGTCTGGGGTGTGGGATGGAAGGCTCAAAATATGATGTTACAGCCCCCCTGCTTGGATCATCCAACCAATAGGAAGTGGGCTTTTAGGTAAGCAAATATTCCTGAACTAGGATGGGACGGTGGTTAAGGCACCAGGCTAGAAACTGGGAGGCCATGAGTTCTAATCCCATTATAGGCATGAAGCCAACTGAGTGACTTTGGACCAGTCATTTTCTGTCTTTCAGTCCTAAGAAGCACACAAGGGCAAAACACTTCTGAAAAATCTTGCCAAGAAAGCTTCAGGGAACTAGTCCAAACAAAGCCCAGCACAAAGGCCTTTAACATCAGAAAGTATTAGCTACAGCCACTCTCAGTCTTAGCCAGCATGGGGAATTATGGGGACTGTGGTACAATATTTTAGGAAATTACTACTTAATACCATCCATCCATCCATCCATCTCATCCTTTGTTATGGTCAATAACCACATGTACATATAATTCAGCAACAAAAGGATTAAAGGGATGAAAGGAAAGAGGGATACAGTTAGGTTATCAATTTACAAAAAAAAAGAGGAAAACGAGAAACAAGTTTAAAAAAAATCTCATCAGATCTGGAGTGGAAAACTAAGGTATGTAATATATAAGGCAGCAGGACTTAACTATTAAGTATAAAGCTATATTGCTGTATGACAGTCTACTAGAGTATTGAAATAGTAATATATTAAAACATTTAGGTAATTAAAAATATGCAATTAAATGGCAAACCCTTTCATATGGACATGCATTAAACATGTATTGGAGTACCTGGAAAATTCATCAGAGTGCTGAGGAATAATTAGCAGGAATGTAACGCTTTCATACCTAATTTTTCAGGAACTATCTGTAGCCTGAACTGCATTAGCTATTTTACTAATTATTCCACAGGGTAATGTAATGGTCTGTAGTCTGTAGGGAAAAAAAAGAATAGTGTGTAAAGACGAGCACTTCTGTCTGATAGTCTTTTCCACCAGCCAAGTTCTGCATGTCTAGTAGAACAGTAGTGTCAAACTTGTTGCATCACATGACGTGTTGCAACATATTGCGACTTTTTTCCCCTTGCCCAAACTGGGGTGGGTGTGGTTTCCATGTGATCCCTCCGGCCCTTGGGCTGGCAGTTTGACACCCCTGTAGTAGAACTATCAGAGATTGCTGCCATCTACAGGTTATCTACATTTTTGCAGATTTGGGTATTTTAGCAGGTCTTGAGACGGTTGTATGGGAGGAGTTTGATTCTGTTGCTCCCGAGGACGTGGACAGGGTCTTGGGAGGGCTGAACGCAACCACATGTTTGTTGGATCCGTGCCCCTCCTGGCTGGTACTGGCAGCCCGGGAGGGTACACGAGCCTGGCTCCAGGGAATTGTTAACGCTTCTTTGCAGGAGGGCGCCTTTCCT
>NW_015387305.1:251338-254216 GCF_001527695.2 Protobothrops mucrosquamatus | reverse complement strand
TAAGTAGTAAAAAAAAGTAGACTGTACAGCTTTAGATTAGGTACCATTTCATCATAAAGCTTTTGAATTAAAAAAAAATGTCCACCACAGTCCACATTTTCACATTATGTTCACTATTTTGTGAAAAAAATAGTGAACATAATGTGAAAAAAGTGGACTGTCCACTCAAATAGTGAACACCTGGCAACCCTAACACACACACACACACACACACACACTAAGGTTGCCAGGTCTGCTTCCCAAAAAATAGCGCACAAGCGGGGGGGGGGGTGTTAAGTAGTAAAAAAAGTAGACTGTACAAGCTTTAGATTACGTACCATTTCAGCAAAAAGCTTTTGAATAAAAAAAATGTCCACTATTTTGTGAAAAAAAAAATAGTCCACAGTCCACTTTTTTCACATTATCTTCACTATTTTGTGAAAAAAAAATAGTGAACGTAATGTGAAAAAAGTGGAGTGTCTACTCAAATAGTGGACACCTGGCAACCCTAACACACACGCGCACACACACACACGTCCGTACGCGCGACAGAAGGGTGAAGCTTAAGGTACACTGAGAACGGGAAGGGGAGAGAGGAGTGGAATAGTCAGAAACTTCCCTATTGGAAAATGTCGTCGACTAATTGCGCTCCTGGGCGCTGCCGCCCTGTAGAACTTGCTTTGTGCCCAGGCTACGCAAGGATTATTTGCGCGCAACTTGTCCCCCCCCCCCCCCAAAAAAACCCCTTTCAGAAGACTTTCTGCTTGGCTCCAGCGCCCTTCTACTGACTGGCAAGGCTTGCCTTTCACCGGGTCGCTTCTTAGACACCCATCTGGAAAGCGGAGATAGAAATGCCGGGGTATTTTGGGGGATGGGGTCGCTATTCCTTTGCAAAACAGCGCCATTGAAGGGGCTATCAGAAATATGAAAAGCGTGGATGGACCAAAGGGATCCAGTAACCTGAAGCAGCGAATCCCGCTCTTCCCTTCCCCTTCAGCCTTAGAACATTTTTCCATTTTTTTCCAGACTGGAAGATTCTCAAAATCCCTTGAACTATACGCTCTTCGAGTGACCTACCCTGTGTTTTTAAAATGTAAAAGTAGACAAGTCTTTCTCTTCCACTAAGCCCAGGTCTGTTTTACAACTGCAGCGTTGCCCTTATTGCTTATGTAGTACTTCTGTAGTAAAAGTGACATTTCGGGGGGGGGGGCGTGATTGCAAGAGCTTCGCGCTTCTTTCAACGACTCCTTCCAGAAAGGTGGTTTCTAGGCTACGTGAGGTTTTCAGCGTTGTTGCTCCCAGTTCTGCGGTTTCTTTCCTTATTACATCGAGAGCGCTTCGTTTAAGGTTCCAGAGTGCCTTTCCCCCCCAACATCTACACTTGTAAAGAGGATTTCAGGTCATTTGGGCCTGTGGCTCTTTGCAATCTCTCCTTTGAAGCTATATTTAAATATAATCAGTGAGATTTGCAAATCAAATGTGTTTAGGACCAACTGCTAATCCATTTATTTCCTTTTTTCCTTTCCTTCCTTTACTGATAAGGTATTGGATCCAGTTCAATCCAACAGTAGTACTTTGTGGCCTATCTCCCTTGATTTCCACGGAAAGAGAGAGTTGTGCAGTTTGTTCACCCAGGCATAAGTCAAACTACTTATGTTGACTTTCAATCAGGCTAAATACCTTTCTGCACTTGTTCTCTCCTTTAGCTTTTTGTTTCCTGCATGCTCTTTTCCCCTCCCCTCTTCCCTACATCTTTAGAGACCAACTTTTGTCCAAGCTTCCTTCCAACAAGACCAGGCAGAGATGAGAGAATACTTCTACCACATTATAAGAGGAAGAAGAAGGGGCCTGTGATTTCGCTTCTTTTGGGAAGAAGAGGGACATACCATAGCCATTCCTGCTTTAAATTGATTATGAAATGGGATTGGCAGACAACTTGTTTTACTTTTAGATACAACAGTCCTGCATTATCTTACTGCAAGGTCCAGAAAATAATGAGAGAGGCTAATCTGGGATTTTTTTTTTCTTACTTGACAGTTTGCTTGTGTTTCTCAGGTTCAGTCACGAACGAAATTTCATTTTAATGCATGCCGATTAGTGTACATTCAAAGTGACCCTAAAGTTATTATTCTTATATTCTTATTTCTTATTCTCCTTGCCTTGAAGTAGTTTCATGATCTATCTTGTGTTACACAATCCCAACAGGGTTTGTTTCTCTTTTCTCCTGGGTTATTTTGTCCTGGTATCTTCCCAAATGTTTGCTTCTTTGTATTGTTTTAATATAGGGCATGCCCAAATGGGATTAGGGAAGAGGGGTAGGCAAATCCAGCCTAAAGTGAGACAAAATCCTGAGCTCAGACTTTTCCCATTCCTGATGAAATCAGCTGCTGCTGGATGTCTTCCTTAAGCAATCCCCAGCGATGTCCCTAAAGAGGAGAGCACCAAACCCAGAGAGGGAAAGCAATCACTGTGCCTATCATGACTGACACACTAACAAATCAAGGCAAAACTCATTGGCCACGAGTCAGAACGAATGCAATACACATAGGATAATGACTGGCATATGCTATGCTATTGGGTTAATCCATCTCAAACTCAGATGGACAGCATTGTAATTACAATTATAACATGGGAAAGACCCTTTGAGAAACCCCCACCGAATGCAGTAGTGCCAGTGTAACGCCTCCCCCCCCTTGAATCTTTTTGCTTCTCTCCACAGAAGGTATAAGGTAAATTACACATTTCTAATTAGTTACTTATATTTCTAATAAATGGCTCCTGCTTTATTTTCAGATAAATTATTTATCTGAAGAGGACAATACTTTCGATGAATTTCTATCTTTTCAGTATTTGTCCCATTTTGTTTTATTTGTTTGTTTTTGAAGTATGATGTTTTCCC
>NW_015387305.1:237654-245880 GCF_001527695.2 Protobothrops mucrosquamatus | reverse complement strand
TTTTTGCTTCTCTCCACAGAAGGTATAAGGTAAATTACACATTTCTAATTAGTTACTTATATTTCTAATAAATGGCTCCTGCTTTATTTTCAGATAAATTATTTATCTGAAGAGGACAATACTTTCGATGAATTTCTATCTTTTCAGTATTTGTCCCATTTTGTTTTATTTGTTTGTTTTTGAAGTATGATGTTTTCCCATCCTTTCAAAACCATACCAAAATGTGCGTGCAAAATGCCTTGTTGCAAAGCCTTTGATTGCTTTTTGGTATTTTCAAATCGACTATTTTTATCAAGCAATTTTACTTTAAAAAAGAAAAGCAAAGAAAACCTCAGTGAACTGAGCCCCTGGTGCCATGCCATTTTCTTGGCAAAGACAGAAACAATTGCCAGACTGTCTATTTTTCAGGATTTTATTTTTTACTTCCCAGTTGAAAAAGAAGGAAGGAGGGAAGGAAGGGAGGGAGGGAGGAAGGAAGGAAGGAAGGAAGGAAGGAAGGAAGGAACGGAGGGAGGGAGGGAGGGGAAGGGAAAAGAAAGGAAAAGAAACTGAGTTTATTTATCTTTAAAAAATAGTTAACATGGCAACAGCGCTAAGATAAAACAGCTAAAAGACAAATAGATATCGAAAAAAATAAAGAAGATGAATGAGGACCATCCGGCACTATACATTGGATCAACTGAGACTGAATGAACTGGGCATATTCAACTTTGAGAAAATTGAGACACTATTTGATAGAACTCTTCTACCCTATACTTTTATCTGACTACCAGTGTTCAGAGTCACTCTTTTAAACTATAAATCCCCACCTTTGAGAAACCTGCCTTATCACTGAAGGTAGGCCCTTGTCTCCGATCAGACTGCACAACAGGATTATTGATATCCTATGGTTCCCTGACTTGGCTGATTGTGGAATTGCAAAATCTCCACGCATCTCTTGCAGTATCACGGCCTTCCAGATGAACACTTAATTCCCTTTGAAAGTTGTTTGTTAAAGGGATGAGAATCAGACAAGTGCTACTTCTTGGAGCCACCATCTAAAGAAGAATCAAAATACATTTGGGAAAGGATAGTAGGAAAGACATTGCTCTTCTCACTTCAGACAACATATTAGATTTTTTTTTAAGTATTTTCTATTCATTTTTAAAAGCTGCCTTCATTGATTGATACTTTACTTTAAACACACAGACCACCACCTCCTTTTTTTGTAACGGGCAACTGTAGCATCAAAATGTTAGGTAGTCCCCAGCTCAGTGATTTCTTTTCAAATCTCGTATGAAGTGATTCAGTGCAAAATCAGAATGGTTCCTCAGTTGAGCCATACCTGGAGAATGACTTTTCCCCTACATTTTTTACAGAATCATAGAAATGTTTGCTCTCTTTCATTCTCAGTTTCTCTGTGGAAATAAATACCTGCATAATACAAAGGAGAATATGTAGTATATAATATATAGCCATAGCATATAACACATTGGTTTTAGATAGTCTTGGTATGGAAAGCAGTATGCATGTGGTTTAAATAAATACAAATGTAACAGTATTGCAGAAATGATATAGAATAAGTCATGATAAACTGAAAAGAATACAAGCCACTCTATATTGGGAATTCTGCAATTCCCTAAAGAGAGATGAATGTGACCCAATTTTAAATGTTTACTCTTTCTTGTTTTCTGTCTACAGAAATTTCCAACCACCCCATATGATATTTTTTTTGAAGGAACCAAAGGGGAACAATAGACAATGTTTTCAGTGACGGGCTGACAGAATTTGAATCTCCAGACTAAGACTTGCAAATTTACTTGAGCTTTTATTTAATGTTATGGTCACGTAGGCTTAATTTAATGGAATGATTGGGTGTGGTGAAGGGGGGATTTTTTTTTTGAGTTTCCTGATTGTTTATGATTTAAGGAACTTTTAAAATTGCTTTGAGTTTTTCAAGGAAAATCAGTTAGAACCATTCTTTTTAAGAATTCTTTTTGATAGATCCATCAAAGCGAGTATTCTAAATTAAAACTAAATTAAAACAAATGGTTGTAATATATCCCATGCATTGGTACCAGCTGGAATAGAACAGCCTACTAAGAAATAATTATTCCAAAATATTCAAAGTTATATTTTAAGCTAGAATCAATGCATCCCTCCCAGTCTCTTTACAGCACATATTGTTCTGACTATTCAAGGGAACAGCACAATATTTATAAGAACAAAACTTTTGAATATTGGCTGTTAAAATGACTGGTTGTCACCGGGTTTATATTTTAAAGCAAGATAAGTGTGGAGGTAGACAAACATTGTTTATGGATATTTATCAGAATATCTTGTATATTATTTTTTTTATCAAATACAGTTTTTCTCCATGGGGTTTCTACAAAGATTGTTGTGTGCCTTTGCCTTCAAACCAGTGCTGGCTGCTGGGGATTGCCTGGACTAATCCCTGCAATTTTCTTTGCAAGATTTCAGAAGTGGTTTGTCATTTTCTCCTTCTTAGGGCTGAGAGAGAGTGACTGGCCCAAAATCATATACCTGGCTTTATGTCTAAAGCAGGATTAGAACTCAATCTCCAGGTGTCTAGCCTCATGTCTTAACCACTAACCAAATTGTCTCTCTGAGATTGTTGTACCTTGTACTAATTCCCATATATTATGATCCAGTAGATAGGAATAGGTTGTTAGGCTAGCAAGGGAAATGTCAGGAACATAATATAATTTAGTGAATCACAGACTTCCTATGGAAAATTAGTATTCAGAAATGTTATTAATGACAGCCTAACTCCTTTTTTAAATTACTAAAGTAGGAAATTCTGGGAGAATATACTAAGGCTATATATATAAAAATATGCTAATATTTTTACCAATTTCCTATGCAATCCCATACGCATTTATTGAATTTATTAATAATTTTATTTTAATTTACTAATAATAAACTTATTTTTAAAAAACTGTCAGCCTCACTAGATGGGCCAGACAGGAAATCAACTTCGTGGGAAGAATGAAACGACTTTTACTTAGACTGGTTATAGTCACAGAATCGTGAGAGTCTGACTGTGTGTATCTCCTTCTTGTATTTCAAGTAATTAGGGAGGTATCTGCCTGGGCCACTTCCAAGTGTTATCTTAACCTTCCAACCACTTTTGCTTAGGCCAGGGGTAGGCAACCTTGGCTCTTTTATGACTCGTGGACTTCATCTCCCAGAATTCCTGAGCCAGCCATGCTGGCTCAGGAATTCTGGGAGTTGAAGTCCACGAGTCATAAAAGAGCCAAGGTTGCCTACCCTTGGCCTAGGCAATGGTTCCTGCAAACCTCTGTTACTCCTTACTCTCTGCAAAAACTGAGTCCCAATATATTTGGATATAGCATTATCTGTGTCATATCATCAACCAAGATATGATTTATGATAGATCATAAAAGGGAAAAGATGAGACAAAAGAAAACAAGGATTTTGTATGCAGTCTGAGGGCCAGATGGACTTGGAGGTATCTGATACTTCATAAGAAGCTATGATAGGCATTGGCTTATATATTGAAGTATAAATAAAAAAGGAGAGGTGGAATACCTTTTTTTCTGGGATCAATTCTGTGGATTTATTCTGCTCTTTACCATTTACATGCAGAACCCTCCCCCAGGCCTATGACCTATCAGCTAGATTAATTTTGAATATGGACTCAGTGTTCTTTCAGAAGAGTGCTAAACTTTTGTTCAAAAATAACCCAAATGGCAGAGATCATAGATGAAGGTAACTTCCAAGTCTCTGACCTGTTAATTGGCTAATTTGACAGGTAGCAAATGTGCAAAACACTTGTCTACACTTTCAGCTCTACCCTGTCTTATTTTAGAGATAGTGATTGGCAAACAATATAATGGGAGGAGAACCAGATTTTAAGCAATTTACCAAATATTTTCCTTAATTTGTCTCCAATTAAAATGTATGCTATGAACATCATAATCTGTTTTACATAGTGATCCAGTTATAGTAGTAGTAGTTAATTACTAGATCCTTTCCTAACCATACCTAGAAATGATAAGAATTTAATCTGGGACCTTTCCAAGTGAAATATACATTTTATGTTCTTTTAACTAAAATAAATAACAAAAATACAATATCCCTGAAACTAGCTTTATAGCTGTTATTTTTACTGTGCATACTTTCTGTATCATGTCACCACTGTTCAATTCTTCAGGAATGTTACTACACCCAGGATCTTGGTGCTAGGCAATCTCCTAGAGATGTTTGCTAAAAGTCCTTGTTTAGCTGTTTTCTCAACAAGGGAAAAGTAACTATCTATGGCAGGGGTCTTCAAACTTGGCCCTTTTATGACTTGTGGACTTCAACTCCCAGAATTCCTCAGTCAGGCATGCTGACTGACCCCAACAGAAGATGCTGTGTTGTGAACCCATTCATGCTTATTGGATTCAGCATAATTGAAATCACATTTTTGTTTAAATTTTAGAGTTTATTTTGCTACATTGAAGTATACTAAAAAGGAAACAACATTGACACCATGAGAAAAATGTCTTTCTCTCACTGTTAAATGGTTCCCAGTTTTCTAGGATATTTCATCAAGGTTTTTGGAAAAATTGAATCTTTTTATTTTCTTTTTTAAAAAATGTCTTCTGCTTCTCACACCTTCTCATTTCACTTTAAAACATCTTTTAACATCAATCCAGGCAGTTTGGACCATGCAGATCTATTTACATTTCAAGTTGCTAAAAGCAGTCAGGTCTGTAACTAGGGGATGCAGAGAATTACTATACCAGTCAATCAATATTCACTTGTTATCTTTTCAAACTGGCCATTAACTGACAGTGAAATAAAATAAATTGTTATCATTTTCCCATTCCTATTCTCCATGTATTTGTGAATATTCATCCATTGTTTTGTAAAAAAAAAAAAAAAGATTGAAAGAAAGAGAGACAGGAAGGAAGAAAAAGAAAAAAAATATGGAGGCAGTTTGAGGGGCAATCTGTGTAAGAGAAGATATTTAAAACAAAACCCCTTAAAAGCTTCATAGCAATAAACCTCAGTGGGCTTTCAAACTCCTGAAGTCTACAAAATCACCTTTTGTAACCACTTCCCACAAAAGGGAACACCAGTTGAAACCCAAGGCAGCAATACATTGCTATTTTTAAAGTGGCACTGACTAAGCTGGATCTCATTTTCCCATTCAAAGGGAAAATAGTATCAGGAGGCTGTAGCAGTGACACCATTGTGACATTAGCAGAGTTTAGTATTCATTGTAGTTGAGACTGCACCATCATTAGAGGACCTTACTAATTGCTTAACTGGGTAATGAATAAGGATGCACAAATAAATAGGATGAATTTTAATTATTTTTGCCACACTTGGAATACTGCATCCAGTTTTGGTCACCACGATGTAAAAAAGATGCTGAGACTCTAGAAAGAATACAGAGAAGAACAACAAAGATGATTAAGGGACTGGAGGCTAAAACATATAAGGAACAGTTGTTGGAATTGGGTATGTCTAGTTTAACAAAGAGAAGGATAAGGGGGGACATGATAGCAGTGTTCCAATATCTCAGGGGCTGCCACAAAGAAGAGGGAGTCAAGCTATTTTCCAAAGTGCCTGAAGGCAGGACAAGAAGCAACAGATGGAAACTAATCAAGGAGAGAAGCAACCTAGAACTAAGGAGAAACTTCCTGACAGTTAGAACAGTTAACCAGTGGAACAACCTGCTTCCAGAAGCAGTGAATGCTTCAATATTGGAAGTTTTTAAGAAGAGACTGGACAGCCATTTGTCCGAAATGGTGTAGAGTTTCCTGCTTGAGCAGGGGGTTGGACTTGCTGACCTCCAAGGTCCCTTCCAACTTTATTATTGTTATTGTTATTATTATTATTCAACTTTGATTCCCACATTAAGATCTAGCCCCAAACCCCCACTGTGAACATGTTCAATACACACATGTAAAAATATATGGAATGTTTGTATATGGACCAGTTTAGGAGTTTTTGCTTAAGCACATGTGTGTTCCCAAGTAATTAACTGCTGGAAGATTCAAAGAAAGATTATGCTTCAATTATTCTGCCGTATCTTCATATTCTTGCAAACAGAACTCACCAAAGCAAACAGTGAAGACAATAGTAAATTATGAAGTGGATCAGAAGCAGAACTTCAAAGCTTCCCTCCGAGCACTTGCACTGTAAGGGATGCTTTGAACCTAGGTTAAAATGTCACAAGGTGGCTACACAAGCACTGCTTTTATCAGTGGTTCAGTATCAACAAGCAAATACTATGACCAAAAAAGATAAAAACAGAGGGAGGCTGAATGTCAAAAACTGAGCCTGAAGTGTGTTCAAAATAGCTTTATTTAAAAACTCTTGATAATTGTTTCACAGAAATTTTTTTTCAGATACAATAATCTGAGCAGCTAAAATTGGCAGAATTTATGAATCAGAATGAGTCTGCTTGTATGTTTTCAGACTGACAGATTCTATTTTATTTTATTGTTTGTTTTATTATTTTAGGCGTTTTAATAAAATGTATTAATCTCTCATGGTGTTATCATTCTCTGATTGTTGGTTACCAGAGGCTAATAGTGCTCTCTTTCTACCAAAAAATAAGGTAGTTTTTGACTTGTTCCAACTGCAATTCAACCAAATCAAACATTGTGTTTTTATGCAGTTTTCACAACTGTGCTGACTCATGAGGCATTTTATTCTTGATAGTAGAGATCCCTGATCTCGTGATAGCAGAAAGCTGAGATCAGAGCTTTTCTAGATAAAGTGTTTATTGAGAAACCAAAATAAAAGGCACGTTCCACATTACTGAGAGAAGACAGTCATACATGAGAGGGAAAGATCTGGAATGAGCAAAATAACCTTCAAGCAGTTGTATGTAGGTATCTTTGATTGGGAAAAAAACCAACCCTACGTAGCATATGGGGAAGAAATGAAGTTAAATGTTGAGGTGTTTTTCTGCTATCTTAATACTACGGCCTGAAATTTTCCAATAAAATACAATAATNTGGTTCCGTCTCCCTGCGGCGAGGGGGAGCGGTCCGGAAGTCCATCCTTAGAAGAGAATGATCTGACCATGACAAGGGCTCGACAACTATTTCCCCTATTGTCAGATCATTCTGCCACTGGCCCGAGACAAAAATTAGATCGAGCGTGTGTCCACCCGTGTGAGTGGGGGCATGAATTAATTGGGTCAAGTCCAAGGCCACTTAGACTTATAAACTGCTTCACGGTGCTTTACAGCTCTTTCTAAGCAGTTTAAAGAGTCAGCATGTTGCCCCCAACAATCTGGGCCCTCATTTTACCAACCTCAGGAGGATGGAAGGCTGAGTCAATCTTGAGCGAGAATCGAACTGGCAGTCAGCAGTTAGCAGAAGTAGCCTACAGTACTGCATTCTAACCACTGTGCCACCATGGGTCTTAATATCACAAGTGCTGGGCTATTAAATTCAGTTGTTAATTAGAGTTGGGCTGTAATTATGGTCTTAAAACAAAATAAAAAAGAGAAGCAAAGAGAGAATAGAATTAGGTTTTGCTAACATCACACAGAAACAGGCGAATTCAGGTGGAAAGAGAGCGATTCTTGATAGAAGAATCTTTTCTGAAGTTCGTGTTTCCTAGGCCACAGAGAATTTTTACAAGGGGATTGTGGGGTATAGTTTTGAAAGTAAATACAGAACTGAAACTTTCAGGAAGAAGTTAATCTGGATGCTTTCTACTGGATCATGTTTTCCAAGCTTCTAACAAATGGTTCAAGGGATTCCCTAAGGACATCAAAGATTATGATTAAAATCTTTAAGGTAGAACAAGTATTATGAGTTTCCAAGCCTTTACCAAGAAAGAAGAATTAATTTGAGCCAGTTATGAACTTAGGAAACAAATTCCATGATAGAAATGGAAAGGCATTTGCTGGGAGAAGATAAGAATTTAGAACTCTCATTTTTCCACTACTGTGGTAAACTGCTCTTTTAAAAGGAATTGTGTGCAATTGAAGTGTCACTTAAGGAAAAATACTGGTATCTTTTGTTTTAATTGTATTTGATATCTAGTCCTTGGCATGACATTTTAAGGAGGACTCAGACAAACTAGAACAGAATCAGAGAAGATAAATGAGGATCATCAGGCACCTGGAATTACTGTACAATGGTTCAACAGAGGCTAAAAGAATTGAGAATACCCAACTTTGAGAAGATTAAGAAACTATTTAATAAAGCCCTTTAAATACATGGAAGAATATCATATAGAAGTTGA
>NW_015387305.1:213064-236319 GCF_001527695.2 Protobothrops mucrosquamatus | reverse complement strand
TTGGCATGACATTTTAAGGAGGACTCAGACAAACTAGAACAGAATCAGAGAAGATAAATGAGGATCATCAGGCACCTGGAATTACTGTACAATGGTTCAACAGAGGCTAAAAGAATTGAGAATACCCAACTTTGAGAAGATTAAGAAACTATTTAATAAAGCCCTTTAAATACATGGAAGAATATCATATAGAAGTTGAAGACCAATTCTGTATAATCCAGAGTGCGAGAAACAGAATAATGGATCTGCCTTCTTATAATTCAATATAGGAAGGTAGATGATAACTGAATGTTAGGAAAAGATTTTCTAATAGTAACAGCATTTAGATTGTGGAACTACTTACCCAATAGATGATGTTTCCTCATTTTTTAATGTGTTCAAATGGAGGCTAAGCAACTATTGATTGTGAGTTTGGATTCATGCATTTAACAAGAGCTTGGACTGAATGGTCTTATATAGACCCTATAATTGTATGATTCTATCCTTATTTGTAAAATCAGAAATTGGGAATCAAAACTATTAAAGTTGAGAATGCAGTGGCTGGGGTACTATATAGTGCAAGAGGAAGTTTTTCATTATAGCCATAATCAAAAAATAATTCTTGGTCTTGTTTTTTCCCCCAGACTTTGGGCAAAATAAAGAATAATCTATCAAAATAAAAATGAATTTAATAATTGCATAGCTTTATCTTGACTAGAGAATGTATATACTACTAAAAGTCTTGCTTTTAAGACCTTAACTAGGTGAAACCATGCATCATAGAGTAACAATTTTTGAACCAAGTTTGGCTGCTGCATTGTTAAACCAACCCAGCTGCTGCTGTGCTGCTGGGTTGCAAATTTGGCCATGTGATCTTCATTTTCAACATTCCCTGACAGTTTCCCAGCCAATCTTGCAATCCATTGCTCCCTCCCCCACCCAGAAGCAGAGAAGGGAGGCGAGGCGAGGCGAGGCGAGGCAAGGCGAGGCGAGGCAAGGCAAGGCAAGGCAAGGCAAGGCAAGATTTCTAACGCTCCTGCCAGATTCACACAAGGAAACTCAATGGGAATTCAGGCAGGAAGTCTAAAGTCACTCCTGCTTCCACTGTCTTTTTTGACCTGCCTTTCATCATTCTATTTCTCTATTTGGATAGGGAAATATCTCTGAAACTAAGACCCAACACATCTAGAATCTTCAGAATTACAAGATTCAGAAGATGGGAGAATGGATAGCAATTTGTATTGGCATTACCTGTCAGATTACAGTGAGAGACTGACAGATGAAATCAAGTGTCCCACCCGAAAGCAGCTTTAATGAGTTTGGGAACTATGGTGTGCCAGAATTGTATACTGACAACTTACTTCATTTCTATGCAAAATATATATTATGTAAAACTCAAGACTATAAGAAACAGATATTAGAATTAAAATTATTGAGAGAATTAATAGAAGTGTGAGATATGCTGATAATACTTTTACAGATGGAAGCAAAAAAAATGAAGGAATCTTTTGTTGAAAATAAAGAAAGGTCCAAATTTTGTCCCTTGCTCAATAGGCAGGAAAAAAGTTGAAATAGTAATAAACTATCTTTCTATGATGACATTCCTAAAATGCAGTAATGATTGATATTTGGAAAACTAAAACTATGACAAATTTAGTCTATTGAAATGCAGAGACATCATACTGATAACAATGTACATATTGTCAAGGCCACAAATTAAACCAATTGTTACATATGACTAGGACAGACTGAAGGAAAAAGTAAGTCATCTGTCTGATAGAGTCTTGTACAAAAAAATGAGACAAAACTTGGATTGTAAAGTTGGGAAGAACCATATGACCTATCTAGTCTTTGGGCAAAATTCTTGGCAAAAACCTGCAAGCAGATCCAGCCAGCCAACTCTATATAAAACAATTAATTGTCTAAGCAGACATATTTTTATCCAGCAATGGAATGTATCAAAAACAGTCAGAAAGACTTCCGACAACAGAAAATTAGGTATTTGTTTTGGAGCATCTGCATTAATAAAGGCAAAAGATACTGTGGAAGTTTTTGCTACTTACCTGCCTTACACAATTCCAAAGGAATGTTTTGCTTTTGAGCAGGAGAACAAATTAGTCAAAGGAAATGAAAATAAAATTGCCAAGGTTAGTTCCACTTGAAATGTCAATTGTTCACTTACCATCAGTTATATTAAAGAATTGTTTTATTTTTCTGACAATTCTAGGATGTTGATCAGAATTTTGCACCTTTTTTTGAAATTAAACATGAAATTAAACATGGAAAATATGTTCAAGTTAATTACTATGAAAAAAGGGAAGAAAAATTCTATCTGTCAGTATCTTTCCATATTTATTATATTTGGTTTCTAGGAAACCATAAGCATTTTGTTGTCTCTGTTCAAGTGGCAGTTAGATTTCTTAAACAAAATATGTTATATGGAGTGATTCTCTTACATGTATCTACATTTGTGTGTGGGGAATGTATATATGACATGAACACACAATCGTAACTCCAAATATGTTCTTTTTCAATTAAAAATGGACAATATATTTCTTGTTGACATACTTAATTTAATTTGTTTATTACATTTGTTTGCCACCCATTTTACTGCAAGGCAACTCTGGGTACCTTACAACATTAAAATAGCCATAAATATTTCTTGACAGATTGTATGAGTTTTTACTGTCTTATCTTACTATTCAAAAAATAAATGTAGCCAGATTCTTCATCATTAATAGCACTATTTTACAATATTTATTTCAATTACTTTGAATGTGTTTCCACTGATTTCCCTTTTAACCATCTTTGCCATCTAAGCACTTTTGCTTTTCAAGGTTTTCTTTTATTTTTGATGGGATAATTTGTCTAATTGATTAAAGGTCAATCAGTTCAATGGCATGAATGTACTGTAATTAAAAATACAAAATTCAGTTTCTTAGTATGGAAAGCATGACATTCTGAAAGATTATGGAAAATACTGAAGCCAAATATAACAAAGCTCTCAAATCTGGACTAGATCAAATACAACTATGTGGAAATTTGGTAAATGTCAGCTACTTCTGCTAGTTCAGGTTAAATTTGCCTAAAAGAATGAGTCCAGGCAGGTCCTTTGTACTGTGTAATGATATCATCATTATAGATAATGTGAAATTATGAATATTATACTAAAGCTTCCTCACTATGTCTTGCATTACAGTCATACAAACTCTTTTGTTTTTCATATTAAATTCCTGCCTTCAAATTGGTCTTGTCTCCTGGCAATAGCAATAGAAATAGCAATAGCACTTATATACTACTTCATAGTGCTTTACAGTCCTCTCTAAGCAATTTACAGAGTCAGCATATTGCCCCCAACACTCTGGGTCCTCATTTTGCCGACCTGAGTCAACCTTAAAACGGTCAAGATTGCAATGGGAATGCAGAGATGTGTCCAGAACAACTGTCTGGACACATCTCTACAGTTTTCTTTGCAACTTTTTCTGAAGTGACTTACTGTTTTCTCCTTCCTAGGGATGACTGAAATTCATATCTCCTTTTTTTTCTAGCCTGATACCTCAATCACCTATCTTGAACGAGCTCTCGCTATTGCTACTTCTATTATTCAAATGCTTCCAAGAATGCTTAAATGAGAAAAAAAAAACAAGTCAACATTTTGCCTTATAGTATTTGGCGTGTTAGTTTAATATTTAGAATGTTGGACTATAATGGGCTAGAGTCAAATCCCCCATTCGTTGTTGAACCCTGCTAAGTAACTCAGTGCCGACTCAGACTACTATAACCTAGACTTTTGTTGGAATGAAATAGGGACTTATATTCTGTGCTTACAGGAAAAATTATGCATTCAAAGATATAAATGAATGAAAAGCAAGCTCTCTTAGAAAATTGTCTTGCAAATATCCCACAATAGGTAGGAATTTGTAAGAAACGCTACTCTTCCTATTATTACTGTTATCATAAATTGATAGTGAAATAAGCCAACCATCTGATTTTTTTACCCTGCCACAAAATAACTGAAACTCATCTACAGACAGTTAATTAACATGATCCCAGATCTTATCAAAGAAAATTATGATATATTTTTATTCTAACCTATTGTATCCTATAGTAATGATTTTTGGGGGGAAAACATTATTATGATCACATATCCTAAACTACAGGCTGGACCGTAGCAGATTGGGGAACTAACTAATGTTGTCATTATGAAAGAAATGCAATTTGATTATTTATTTGCATTTCACTATTAGGAAGGAAGAAAAATGTGAGGTTTTCTGTTTGTAAGTTGGGCATATAATAAAACAAGACTGTGAAAATGGGTTTTAATTATGTGGCTTCATCTCAGGCAGTAAAATGGGTCAGGCAAAAAGGTCCTCTTTCTCTTTCTCTCTCTGTGTGTTTGTGTGTCTCTGTGTGTGTGTGTGTGTGCACCCTCACACCCATGCACTTGTGTGTATCTCTAACTCCTAAAGCAGGGGTGTCAAACTGCTGGCCCATAGGCTGGATGCGTCATGCCGAAACCGCACCCATCCCAGCTCCGGCAATGGGGAAAAAGTTGCGATACATCGCGACACGTCACATGACGTGGTGAGTTTGACACCCCTGTCCTAAAGTAAGTAACTCTTAATTAAGCCTTAATTCATTTGTAGGAAGTGAAGTACTTTCATGAATAGAAGAACATATGCACCTTTAGCACAATCTTTGTATTTATCCAGCCATTAGCACAGTGAAAAAGGCTAAGCAGCACTAATCAAATACTGTTTGATTTGCACAATATATTAACATGTTACCTAAAGATTGTAATCCTATATTAATTTATCCATTCATCTGAAAGCAAACCCCAGTTGATTTAAGTGGGAATCCTAAAACATTACTTCCAAGGAAAAATACATATAGTCTGTAAGACAATAGTTCATTTGAAAGATTTTCCTAGACAAATTAAGTCAATGAGTTGGAATCATAAAAGTATTCAAAATTTCCTCTCTTTGATTGGAGTCTTTCTGAAGAACTTTCACTAGTAATTACATCAGATTGGGCCATATCATCTATTTATCACTTAATTTCTATAGCTCCTGCTACAATTGCAAAGTTTTGTTTAAACTGAAAATTCAGCAAAATGTCTAAAAAAAATCCTGAAATATATTTACAACCAATAACTTTTTAAACTTGATGATTTGCTCTGCTCCAGCAGAAGAATTTATGATGAAAGGCCTCAGAAAAAGGACTGCTAGCATTGAAGTAGAGGCACTAGCATGATGTTTCCAATTGATTTCCAGAAGTCAATCACTTTTGAACCAACCAGGTTGAGTATCAGTAATTACTAGACACCATGGCTATAAATGACCCAGTCCATGATCGAGCAGATTTTTTTTTTATGCTCTTGGCAACTTCTAGAATGGGGTTGAATGGTCAAATGCATCCCCTGAAGTCTCCTATAATAATCAGTTCTGATGTTGTAACACAATTTCCTAATATTTCTCATTCCAACAAAAAGAATAAATTCATAAAAACATTGGTTTGGGGACTAGTTTTGTTTATTTTTCCTTGCCTGTTAATGTGTAATAAAGTCACCATCGTCTTAGCACTAACAGGAACTCCAGCTATTGCTAGGAAGAATATTTGGAATGATTAAGCCTATTTCAATGGTGAACAATTAGAGAAAAACTTCATAATGTAAATATACAAAAATATTTTATTTAAAAAGACAATAAAAAGAAACAATGCAATAATTATAATAATCCATATTTATTTCACAGTGGTTTTAGATTTCTTTTAAAGGCAGTAATAATACATGAAGTTAGCATTTGTACAGATTAGCATTTGTAGACTATATAGCTTGAAAGTATTTCTTACTATCTCTGTCTCCCTATATGGACCTGAAACTAAATAAATATATATATATATATATATACACCAAAAAGTGGTTGTCAAAATCTTCTTATGACACAAATATGACTATTCCTATGTTCAAAAAGAAGCATAGCAAATATTACTTTTATGCATGCAAAGAAATACCAGTAACTTTTTACTGATAGCAGAATATCCTATAGAGTGAAACAAAACCACATGTGAAATGGAAAACATTTATTCTAGCAACTTTGATATTAAACCATTTAAAGTGGGAGCCTACTCCCTCTTCTCATATGACTCAGAGCCATGTCAGTCATGACAGAAGAGGATAAAAATATCCAGAATCAGTTTGCCTAGGCTGCAGATCCCAAGAGGGAAAGGAACTGTAGACATTTGCTCAGCTCGCCTGGCGACCAAGTGGTGGTGAATGTGTAAGAAAATGGGCAGGAAAACGGACAGTTTGTGCTGCTACCCCAAGGACAGGAAACATTGAGACTTTCTGCAGCGGTGGTTAGTCTGAGATAATGCCATTGTATAACCAGGACGAGCGACCTCTCCCAGTGCCGAGAGCCCAGAGGCTGGCGTCTGGCTGCTTGGCCTATGGCCAGCCTTAGGCTCTCCAGTCTGGGGGAGGGTGTGGATCCTTCTCCGGCAGCTCCCCACAAAGAGCTGGCCACACCTCACCTTGCAAAGGAAATCTGGCTACAGCTCCAGACTTCATGGCTTTGTCTTTATGAAAACTGCTGCTCCCCCACCCCAGTCGGAGTTACCTCCAGGTTCCTGCCTCTGCTGGCCTTTTGCAGCATTTGCCCTGGAATAAAGTTACACAAGAAAAAAAACAACAAGATATCTCTGAGGGAAGGCTCCTTGGAGAAACTCCTGCAGGGATCTGTCATATTGTGCATTTCTCTTAATGGCAGCAACAATCCTCTTGTTGGCACTAGGTAAAACATTCATTTCGGGAGGAAAATCAGTGCTGCCAAATGAAACAAGGGATTTCATTTGATTACTTACCAGACTACAGATCTAATGTCCAACTCATGGGGGGGGGGGAAACGATTTCAATTTAGTGGCACATGCACGCAACAGCCTTCTCTTTCAAAATATTACAGACATGAATAGAACAGGGCAAACTACTGATCCATTTAAGCCAGTCCTGGATGTCCTAACAGATGTCAGGCAGTTTTTCAACATCCAATTACTACCTGGAACATTTAACAGAAATTGCTACAGTTTCGAACTCAGTCTTCCAGTTGCACAGTTAGTCCTGGCTTAATAACTATTTGTTCAGTAACCATTTAAAGATAAGATGGCACCAAACACATGGTAGTTACAACCAGTCCTTAAAGTTATAGCTGTTTTAACACTGCTACTGTCACATGATCAAAATTTGGGTATTTGATAGCACATCCACATTTATGACCACAGTGTGCGTTTCAGTTCCTCCTACCTACCTATCTCCTCTTTCCTCATTTCTGCCCTTTTTGCCATCTTGGGGTGTGTTGCTGCTTATTCCTGCTGCCCCCCCCCCACCACTGCTGAATTTTACAATCTTCTTCCTGCCACTCCTGATGAGGTACACTTGGCCAAGGAAGCTGCTGGGCCTTCAAGTATCTCAGGAGGCCTCAGGCTTGAAGCATTGTGGAGGTCTCACTAGGCCTTCCCATAGTCTTGGGGAAGCCTCACACTGTATCACAAAAGAATTGCACAGGGGCAACAGCTGCCTGAGCAGCAGGGGAAGGAAATGGGGAAGATCAGCTGGGGGCAGCAGGGGAACGCAATGATAGAGTGCAGGGAAGCCAAAGGGGCAGAGATGGGGTGGAGATAGGTGTGTGTGTGGGGAGAGAGTTGAAATGGAGATGAGCATTGCAGGGCAGGAGAAGTATGAGAACCTTACATAATAATTGCAACTGTGACTGGAATTGCAACTGGAATTGCTGTTGCTAAGTGGTGAAGGCATGTTATGTTTTGCCCAACAACCTCTTTGCTTAGAGACAGAGATTCCATTCGCAAATAGGGTTCTTAAGTGAGGACAACCTATAGTACAGGTTGTCCTTGACGTACGACCACAATTGAGTCCAAAATTTCTGTTGGTAAGTGAGACAGTTGTTAAACGAATTTTGCCCCATTTTACAACCTGTATTTTACAATCCCGGAATTGAATCTATGAACCTTTGTAGCCAACTTAAGATACGGCATTCATTTTTATTCTCCTTCTTATTCTGTAAACTGCATTGGAAATGCTGAGATGGTTGTAAATTTGATGACTGGTCTCAAAGATGTCACTAAACAAGGCAGTTGATAAGCAAAGACTACCTGTAGTGCAATTAGCCACTAAAAAGATTTTTATTTTCACATGTAAATACTCAAGTTCTGTTCACACATCCTGCTGAACCATGGTTTGTTTTAACTATAAGACATAAACTTTTAACATGCCTTATCTCAGAGAATGTTTGTTTATTTATTTGTTTGTTTGTTTATGTATTTATTTATCAAATTTCTACACTGCTTATCTCACTTAAGTGATTTTAGGTACTTTACAAACAACATCATAAAATAATACAAAAACACAATTAAGCGCAGTTAAAAATAAAATTAAAACAAGTTTCAAATTTACAAATTAAAAGTAAAAAATCAAAGTTTAGAAATTAATAAGGCTAAAAGGCAGAAAGAATCCCTTTAAGCCATCCATCCCCAGGTAAATGATATTTCATCATCTTCCCAAAATGTTCGTCTCAAAGAGGGAGGATTGTATATTGGTTGATACCTGTCCAAACTGGCTAGATTGAGTGATAGCCTCTATGCAGGTGTGGGGAACTATGGCTCCTTTATGACTTGTGGACTTTGACTCCCAGAATTCCTGAGCCAGCCAGAATTCTGGGAGTTGAAGTCCACAAGTCATAAAGGGGCCATAGTTTCCCACACCTGCTCTATAGGAAGTAGCTCATCCCCCCTCCTTCTAGAAACCCAACACTGCCCCCTGTATCATTGTCCTTTGGAAAAATATGGGACCAGTATGACAATATCTGAATATAACAGAAATAACAGAAAATAGCTATCCACTTCCTCTTCCATTGGATACTTCCACTTCCAATGAGCTGCAGAAGGTGTGAGCTGGCAACAGCTGCCATGTAAAAATTGCTTGAAATCATTCTGACTAGGGCAACAATCATGCATTGGACTATTCATGTGTAGCACTGCCAAGTTGATTGATTGACTTTCAACATGCAACTGCAAACAACCATAAACAAAAAACTTGAGGAGGCGTGGTGACATTCCCCAGGCTCACACTGTGAAATTCTATGCATGACCAGGTGAACAGATGGCAACAACTACCAATCTGAGCAGCTTATTAAAGCAATTCTCCTTCTTTATTACAGAGATGGGCAACTTCCCCTAGAGGCTGTAACTCACACTTTTAAACAACTGGGATCACAGATATTTAGCCATTCCCCCCCACACACACACACACACTGAATTGGGCTTTTAAGGGAAGAGATGAAGTACTGACTTTATGCCCACCTTTTATTTTCAGGGGAAAGAAGAAAAAATGCACTGCCTTATTATGGCCATTTTGCTACTGAATTCCAATGGCAAAGTCTTTGGGTGTGTGTGTATGTATGTGTGTGTTTGTGTGCGGTTGGATGCCTTTTCTTTGGGACCAAAGGAGAGGTGAAAGCTAAATATCAAGCTACTGAAATCACATTGCTAGTAGGACTAATTGCATGATTTCACATCAAACATATAAATATGATTTAATTAGATCAAAGGAGGCTTTGCTAAACTGGGATTTTCCACTAAATGACAGGTGTGAAATCCTGCAAAAAAATAATATATTGAATTCAGCAATATACACTACACCTGGTATGAACACAATAAAGATTTGAGAGCAGAAGCAATTCTAAGTAACAATGAGAAATCCACCAGTTGGCTTCCCATTTTGTTAATATACGTATTGCTTATTACATCTTATTATGAACATCTTACATGTGATATTAGGGTAAGATTGGATATTTATTGAAATTGGTATTAAAACAACAGCAGAAATAAAAAAATAAACACAACAGCATATCACTATCCTAAAACTATGATTAAAAATTCAATAAATCACAATCAGTTGCTGAATATAAGTCATATATCCATTTAATATAGCCATTGCCAAGGCTCACCACTAGTGCTAGACCAGGGGTATCAAACTCGCAATGTCGCATGACGTGTTGCGACATATCACAACTTTTTTTCCATTGCTGGCAATGGAGTGGGGGTGGTTTCGGCATGACGCATCTGGCCCACGGGCCGGCAGCTTGACACCCCTGGGCTAGACCCAAAGGCAGGATGACAAAGCCAAGTGTTCAGCCTTTCTAAAAGTCAGAAGAGTGGGGCCAATCTAAATTCCAGGGGACTGATATTCCAAAAGTATATTATTTCAGCTACATTATTTGATTTCTGTCCATCTGATCACTATCAACTTGAAAATTTTACCCTATCCTATATCCATGATGCAAACACAATGCTGCCTTTAACTTGATATAGATGAGATAAAGACTGTCCTTGATATAGATGAGACAAAGACTACATTGAGATTTCTGGATTGTGAGCTGCACAGTCATTTGCGGCTATACAGTAGAAATCAAATAAATAAATAATTCCCATGCTCTTCCATGAACAGAAACAAAATACTCTTATTTTCTGCTTAACTGTTGTTTAAAAGTGAAAGAATTTGTCTTATAAATACAAGTCTCCCTAAACCTACACCTGTAAAGTATATTGTCAGGAATGTAATCGGTGGTGGGATTCAAATGCTGAACAACCGGTTCTCTGCATGGATGCAGGCCTGGGCCTCCGAGGCCTAGAATGGACTTCAGCAAGTGGCATTCACGCGGGCTGTTCTAGGCCTGGGAGGCCACCTCCAAGCCTTTGAGTCCTAGAACGGACTTCCAGAAGTGGTATCCATGCACTTCCGGCAGGCTGTTCTAGGCCTGGGAGGCCTCCTCCAGGCCTCCAAAGCCTAAAACAGACTTCCAGAAGCAGTGTGCATTCAGCCAGTTCTCCAAACTCAACAAAAATTTAGCTACCAGTTGTATTGAACCAGTGCAAACCAACTGAATCCCACCACTGAATGTAATCATGATGAGATCTGTAAAAACCTAGCTCCCTTAGAAACACATTGGGCCCTTTACCACAGAAAAAAATATACCATTTGCACACTTGCTGTAACTTCAATCTATGTATTTCAGATGCATAGTAAAGAAATAAACCTATTCCTTCTGCTTTCTGCTCTGTAAGTGTACAGTACTAGACAACTGAAGGATTTTCACATGCATCTGAACCCAATGCAAGTAAATGGCTTGAAGCATTGAGTGCTACCTAGGCCAGTGGTGGCGAACCTTTTAGAGACTGAGTGCCCAAACTGCAACCCAAAACCCACTTATGTATCGCCAAGTGCCAGGTGGGCGTGGCCCACTGGGTGGGTGTGGCTGTGGAGGTCATGGCAGACTGGGTGGGTGTGGCCAAGACAGGCGTGGTCACCTTGATGTTGCTTGTAGGGAGGGACGCCTGTGGGGGCCAGGCAGGGTTGGGGGAGATCCAGGGAGTCTCTGGCAGGTGGGGCGGTGGGCAGGAGGCTTGTCCTGCAGGGTGAGACGAGGCAAGGCGAGGCAGGGCGGGGGTGCTATTGTTGCAGGGCAAGGTGAGGTAGGGGCCAGGGCGGCTGCTGCCTGACATCATCGGCCCCCGCACACAGAGGCCAGTGAGCGCATGGGGACCAACAGTGTCCGTCAGCAGGCACAGCCTGCCAGCCCCTCAACCAGCACACTCTGGGGCTCCGCAGCCGACCGCCAGCAGTTCAGAGAAGCCGCCTCTGAGCTGGAAGGCCGGCTGACAGCTGAGGAGGCAATGAAGTGGGTCGTGCCCGGGAAAATGAGAGCATGCGAGGCCAGAAGGCATGGGACGGGGGGGGAGGGAAACCAGCCGTGCTGGGATGCATCCGGCCACGTGGGACCTCGGTGAGTTAGTGGGCAGCCGGTTGAAGAGGGATGGTTGCCATCTCCGGGGCATCACGCGCATGCCCACAGAGAGGGCTCTGAGTGCCGCCTCTGGCACGCGTGCCATAGGTTCGCCACCACTGACCTAGGCTAAAGAATAGGTCGTTCTGTTCTAATCATTCCCCCAACTTAATTCCTTCTCTGCCCATTCAAAATTATGGCAACAAAATAATCCAACAAATGTGTAAAAATTGGCACAGAACCATAAACAGTTTTGTTTGACATGACAAATAATTATAAGAACTATCCATAAGAACTCATATTAGATAAACCCATTAGCCACAAGACTTCTCAAAGATATTTAAAAATAATCAGCATTGAAACTGAGAGAATCTTCCAGTAAGAAGCTCTTTTCCAAACTTCCCCTAATTTTTGCATGAAATGAAATGTTTATGTTTATATTCTAATCATAATCAATATTGAGATGCTTCATTTATTACTACAGAAATTATATTTATAATAGAGATAAACCGAAAAATAAGTATGAAATATACATACCAGGATTATTAAGATAAGATAAGATAACTTTTATTGTCATTTTTTACTCTGGGCACATTAACTGTGCAACGTGCTTTTGTGACAAAAATAAAGGCATGTTTGTTTCTGTGACAAGAGATGTGTGAACATTATATTTGTGGAAATCCTGTTCAAATTTATGTGTAAACTTATAATTGCACATGCATATTTTTATCATGTAATAGCTTCTGTATATGGTCCATCATCAAAAATTGGTCTTCTATACAGCCAACAGGAAAGTGCAGAGCTGAATCCAGTACTTGATGACAGATCTATACAACTTATTGGTATTACCTTGAAGTGTTCAGTGGCCAATTATATTGAATGAAACTGGTTCTGTGAATAAGTGTCACATTATGGACTTCAGTAGCCTTATAATTGATCATGTATCTCCCTATACACTGATCCACTGGATTGTCCATGCAAATATTTGCCCACATTGGGTAAGTAAATGGCAATTTCTGCAGAGAGTTCGTAACAAGACACAACATTTCAATTCTTTGTGTCAACACTGAAAAACAAACAATAGCTATTAAAGGAGAACGTAGGCATTCATGTGACAGGGTGCACAGAGTTACTCATGACCGTGACCTACACGCTTTATCAGTGTTCAATCTGCATTGTGAATGCTGGGACTATGTCAGGGAACTTGGCAGGAAAACCACCCTGGGGAGTGGTGGAGTTGAGGGGGAGAGGCTTTTCCATAATATTCAAGGACCTCATTGTTAGGTGCACACCTAAGTTAATTTATGAACTTCTCACTTTCTTTTTAGTTAGCTTCCCTCCCCCCCTTCAGTAAGCAAGCAACTTCTTCGAGGATATCAGAAAACGTTTGCAAAACAGTTTTCTTTTTAGTCTTTGTTGTTTTACATTCAAACAGCTACAAAAATGGAAATTTTGGGTCCTTGATCTCACTTTGCCATTGGTAGTAGAAGATACCACGCCATCCCAGAAGTCTTCAATAAGGGCAACAACAGGATAAGAGGAACAGCAGAAGGAAAGAGATCAAGAATAAAAATAACTGGAATGATTCCTGAAATTGCTAACTAGCAACTGCTGCTTTTTAAAAGGCTATACATGTTCATGTTTTTCCTACAA
The DNA here is from genome assembly GCF_001527695.2 of Protobothrops mucrosquamatus. Classification (NCBI taxonomy): domain Eukaryota; kingdom Metazoa; phylum Chordata; class Lepidosauria; order Squamata; family Viperidae; genus Protobothrops; species Protobothrops mucrosquamatus. The sequence goes on along the minus strand of NW_015387305.1, from coordinate 222,835 downwards.
AAGGAGGGCTGCAGCATTTAGTCATTTAGTAAGGCAGATCTGAAATTAAAAACATTTTGAGGAATACCCTCAATACATTATGAATACCTGGCCCCCAAAACAGAAGGACCTTGCTCGCCTTTCATTGCGCAGCTGAAGCCATCTTGTTCCAAAGGGCTTTTGGTGTACATTTGTAATTATTGCTGTATAATGTTCTAAACATCAACATACACAAATGTTATCTAAAAATAATTCATTTTCCTTAGAATCCTAAGCCTCTGCCAAAGGCCAGCTAAATAGTTCTGTGTCTATTGCGCATGGGAAACTTACATTGCTGGAATCCTCCCCATATACCAATAGAAACTTCTAAAGACACCAATATCCCATTTGCAGATCAACAGTGGAGAAAATAGGGAGAGGTGGATGGCATAGGGATCTTTCTTCCTCCTGACATTATCCCCCACTTCAAGCTTACATGCCCTGTAGTTAGCACAGTTAATTCCCTCCCACTAAGGGCATCAAGAGCAGAGGAAGGAAGATAAGCAAAAGAAAGATAAGGAAACACCCTTTCCCTGGCCATGGCAATCTAGGAGGGTTAGGAAATGGAGGTAGTCCCACCAACAGAGGACTAATTCTATTCATTAATCAATCAACTAAAACACAATCAGCTAAGACTTCTTTAATCCAATGACAAGCATCCTCAAAAATAAAATAAAGAATGTTGATCTCAAAAGTTCAGTGTGCAACCTCTGGGCTACATTTTAGAAGGGGAAGAATACCCCCAAGTTGACACCTTGTGTTTGTAATCTTTCAGTGTCCACCAGTGCTTTTTCCATTACATTTATATCACAGAAAATTCTTTAGGTGGGAAAGACAGAATTGCCACATTCTCCTTTTACTTGAACGGTTGTTTGGAGAATGTAAGATGCCAGATGTAAATATATTATCCTAATTATTTAAAGTTAATGGAAAGAGAGAAGTAAAAGGTTACAATGTCACTTTAGTGTGACAGATCTCACAAAATGAGAAGCAACATAATAGAAAACTTGACCATTACAAAAGCAAGTGAGGTGCAAACCTCGCAGGCAAAAAAAGATGGATTGGGCCACCTGTTATATGGTGGGGGAGAAGATAAAACATGATGCAAAAGGGTTTAAATATCATTTCTATGTGCAGGATTTGCTTTGAAGTACATCAGTGCTATAATTCCTATGGTATTTCTAACCTGTCTTCAATAAAAAATATTTATCAGAAGCTCTTGGAGTCATAAGAAATTACCTAATTGGTTCTAGTTCTGCCTGTTGGTAAAACTGACAGTTTGATAAGTTTGGGGTAGAGAAGAAAGGATGAAGAAAGAGAAGTCAAGGTAGCATGGTTTACTTGATTATATATATATATATATATATAATTACTTGTATTGTGTGAAGAGGACCAGAGTTTATATGAGGAAAGTTGAACAGACTCCAGCTGCTCAAAATACCAAACATTCTGATAGTACTATTGCCTTGATGTGTGGTATAAGTAGTATATAATAGTATAACTAGATTCAGTAGTAGTAAAAAGATGGGTTAGCAACTATAGAGTCTTTGCAAATTGCTATTTTGCACATATTATTGTAATTTTTTTTCTTTTGGATTACAAAACTAAGAACATTCTGAAACTGTAGGGAGAATACAGACAACTTCCTTCTTACAAAGAGCTGGACTACACCATACATTAAGATTCATATCTGGGTCTCCATAGTTCTCTCTCAAACCCATTCATTCTTGGCACCATATTGAATCCGAGCTATGGTATTGTTTGAATGCCTTTCATCTTTTCTCCTCCCTGATACTGTTGTAAATTTCATTCCCTAATTTTATTACAAAAAATATTTTTAAGTGTTTAGAGCAATGCAGGATAGGGAAAGCCAGGCTGTGTGCATCAGGCTCTTTTCCCAAGTCATGATCCCAATCCAGATTAAATGTGGGCAATGTCTGCTTTAAAATAAAAAATAAAAAAGGAAAGTGGATTAATTACCGATCTCATCTACTTTAGCCCCAAATTAGTAGTTGGGTAGGAAAGACTGGGACAGGAAACCCAAGAGATGAAAGAATGCCAAGAAAGCTGATCTGCTTTTAGTTTGACCTTAATATTAATCATTAGCAAGTTGAATCCTTTCATCTTTGCCCTTTCCCCTCAAGAAAGCTTCTGTGCTGTATCTCAGGTGTAGGATGAGACACCCAGCATGGTAAGTGTAGACTCACCTGGCGACAGGAGGTTGGAATCGATACACAGGGTGGCTGGTGTGGCCTTAGATTTTTCAGGTGATGCCACCGAGAGGTATAAAAATCAATACGTAGATCTGTAACATGAAGAGATGACACTCTAAATTCCTATGTTTAAAAAGTTGCTGCTTGATGAAGGAATGGCAGTGAGCAAACTCAACAAAATTGAAGTACTTTTGAAAAGAGGATTTAATGGGAATATATTGAGAACCACAAACAATGTTTAAAGGAAGAGTTTAAGCCATATTCTTCTTCTCCCTCAATAACCCTTGTCTTGACTTGTTATGACACAAATATAATAAAGAAGTGTCATAACGGAAGCCCTGTAACAGAATTCACCAGTATTCCCATTAGATTTAGGTTCTTGAATCTAAGCATTACAGCCTTGAAACTATTTAAAATGCTTCTCAACCCAAAAATATAAAACCATTTTCATCTTAATATTTCTTCTGCCCAGTCCCCTAATTATTTCCAGAATTAACTCCTTTAATTTCACTGAAATGTGGGACTTTATAGTTACTTCAAAAACAGTTAACCCAAATAATCACAATCCAAAGTATAAATTTAGACCTGAGAAGAAATTCCACCTGGAAACTTTCAAATATTTGTATTCTGCTATCCACAATTTGAAAAATCTAGATTAGAGTCAAATGTCTGTTGGGTGATCCTAAGAATGAACACATCAAAGCAGTGTCAGACTGGCATTTGTCCAAGGCCCTCTCCCACATTTCACCTTCTGTGATCATTTATCCTCATCTGGTCTCCCAGCAAGGAGGAAGTTATGTAGGAGGTAAATGCCAGGGCAGGGTAAACTCTTTCCTACCTTTTTCATTTTTGCATTCTCGGTTGTGTCCCACCTCCAGTTCTAAATCAGACTGGAGAAGAAAGAGCTAGTTTAAACATTTAGCCTACTGCTGTCATCCACTGACCTTCAGAAGTACAGCCATTCTAAAGATATCAGCAAGTCAAGACACAGAAATAGCAATACCTATTGCTTCCTCTGGAATAAATCCACCATATCCTGTTGCATTTTAAAAGCTATATCAGAAATTAGAAACAGAATAGCTGCATACAATTGTCCACATGTTCTTAATGTCCAACTTTCTTTGCTGGCTGAGGAATTCTGGGAGTTGAAGTCCACAAGTCTTAAAGTTACCAAGGTTGAGGACCCCTGTTCTACGTTATCTAGGATATAAATATATATATTTATAGAGAAAAATACACCTTCCAAAATGTCATTTGTAGCACATTTTTGCAGCATGCACATTCCCATTAAGAAGGTACGGTTTTGCAACTTCTTCCAGTATTTTGCTAAATTCTTGATTGTGCAGTGAAATCATGTGTGTGGAAAGACAGCGCACACCCATTGGTCTGTTGACATATACAACTACGCCACAATGTACGGAAATCAAGCAATCTAGAGCAACGGCTGGCTTTATGCAAGAGCCATTCAAGCTCTTCCTGATCGTGAATGGCACCCTTTCAGGCTGTTGGATCCTATTTTGAGGTCATTGTGCATTTTTGTAAGTATGTTTCTCTAATCCACAGAGGGAAAAAAACATTTTAATTAAGCTATGGAGTCCTAACTCAATGCAACCCAAAGCTTTGATGAATTTTCTTATATGTGTCTATACTAAGGTACATATATTTTATTGTGATTTTAAGTGGGCATTTTTATTTTACTTATGAGCAACATTCATTTTTGCATCCTAACAAAGAGGATACAGCCATCCCAATCCTAGGCACCCCACAGATATAGTACATGAGCTTCAATTCCCAGAATTTTCTGGCCAGACCTTTTCTGAAGTTTAAGTCCATGAAATGTAGCAAGATTCAGGAAGACTCTTGGAAGACAGAACTTTAAGAAAACATTGATGTATTACTGTTTAAACTGATCAAGTTGACCAAAAGAATGATTTGGTTAATTTGATTTTCATTTACCACAGGAAGAACCCAGCAATTGTCTCTTATAGATCATAACTTATAGCTTAGTGTTGAATAGGAATCTAGCTTATTCATAAAATGATGGATAACTGATATTCAGATGTGATGTGTGCCTACACCAACATAGATCACAATTATGCAAGCAATAATTTTTCCCATGACACTCTAAGAAGCAGAATAGAAAGAGAATATGCCTGAAAATTCTATGGATAGCCAAAAAAACCCCAAATGGATCATAAAACAAAAATCAAAACAATCAAAAATCAACCCAGATTTTTCACTCAAAGCAGAAATGACCCAGTTCAAGTTATTTTATGACTCATTATGCAAAGATTTAGCTCTTTAGAAAAGTGTAAAACACTAAGAAATGTTGAAGGAAGGAGGAAAAAAAGAATGATTAGAAAAGAAAAAGAGAATGATTACAAGAAGATGGATGGCATGGCAATGAGAACATGATTGAAAAATCTGAAGGACCAAGTTGGGGACAGAGAATCCTGGGAAAAAAAATCTATGCCATTAATAAGCTAAAATGACAAAACAATCAGTTACATTTTAGCCTAGCAAATTGTACAAATCCAATTCTTATGATTAATTCTGAAAGTCATATAAATTCAGAATCTCCTTCAATTGAATAAATCATGGTAAGTAATTGCATATTTTTATTTGTTAGTAGTTTAGCAAATTCATACCTGGATTGTTTTAAGAGCATCTAGGGGTATGCCTTCTAAATCTGGAATATGAACTTAAAAGGGTATTGAACAAGTGGTACTCAAGACCAACATTCTGGCCATCACAGAGCCCCTTCAGTCTTGGAATCATGATTCAAGTGCCAGAATTTATGATCGTTGCAGTGTTCTATGATCACGCAATCACAATCTGCTACCTTCCCTTTTCACAAACAAAATCAATAGGGAAGTGAGAAATCATAGTCATCTGAGGTCATTATTTAATGACCCACTGATTCTTGGACCAAATGCATATGTCAGCTTAACATGTGTGAATCTGTTCAATTAAACTTAACATGGTTAGTATATTGAATGAACCCATATAAATGTGACTTATTCAACAATCTATGGTTAACCAAACCATGGTTAAACACAATATCAGATTTTGATTTCTATAATAACCAGAATCTGGAAGATCCCAACAATAGATTTGACACGGAAGTCAATTTGTTTAAAATTTGTCGACAACATTGGTCTCTGTTCCAATTAAACAACACAGCAGGATATGATATCTAAAGACAATTGAACTCGTTGGATGATTGTTCTAATCAAAGTCAGAATTGCAGAAATATGGCTCTTACTAGAAAAAATTCAGTATGGCTCAAATTTTAATTATTTTTCAGTAGTATAGAAAAACACAAGAATCTGATTAAAAAAGAAGGATTTGTAATGTCTCTTGTCTTCTCTAACTCATAAACATGATGGGCACCAAGAGAGAGGATAAAAAATATAGGCAAGTAGTCAGGGCTGGGCAAATGATAGGAAGTCACACCCTGTTTTAAATCTGAGTTACTAGGACTCTCAGATGCTCGAACAAAAACCCACCAAAAGCTCAAGGGCAGCTCACAGCAAGCTGAGCATGTTGACATTCAGATGTGGTTCACTAATTTCTCTTTATGTTCTCCATAAATTCAGCTTGTTGTAATTACTGTCTGTAAAATTAATGAAATTGAAACTGTTCAACAAAAGAAATATCAATCGGTAGATTTTGATTCGGTCAAAGAGACCTCAATTTATCACAAGTACATTTTATGCAAGGCAGAAATTTGGCCCTTCATTTCTAACAGCTGGAATTCCTTCAAGTTGCATTTCAGAAACTCAGAAATGCTTCATTCCTACTGTTTGCAAATACAATGAAAGCAAGAGAACAGGAGAGAGAAAAAGCAAGGAAACTTTGAGGAAACTATAGCTTCACTGAAAATCTCTTTGTTTATGTACATAGTGAATGCACAATATTTTCTACCAGTCAGGGAAGTAAAGCTATACAGCAGACAATGTCAACTATACTATATTATACCTAACTTCCCTTTCCTGGACAGTCTTTATTAGCATTGTTAGAAATGAATAGCCCTTTTAAAAAAAAAGAACCCTAAAATTAAAGATAAACTGTTTTGCTATATTTTGAAAAGTCACCATTATCCTTCTTTTATTTATTTATTTATTTATTTATTTATTTATTTATTTATTTATTTATTTATTTATTTATTTATTTATTTATTTATTTATTTATTTATTTATTTATTTATTTATTTATTTAACTTGGGCATTGCCTGACTCCAAAGGCTCACCGGATAAAAACAAACAGCAATATACAATCAAGTAAATAAACCATACACAGATGATACAGCCAACAGTAATATACATATGGAGTAAGGGGCTCCAACTACTCTACCCTAGCCAAAACCTGGGAGAAGACCCAGACCTTTAAGACCAGAGGGACTTTAAGCCCATCTGGATCTCAGAGGGAACCTCATTCAAAATGTCAAGTATCTTAACAGAGAAGACAAGCTTCCAGGATCTTGATAAATGATACTGCTTGGTTAGAGGAATCCAGAGCATGCCAACCCTATTGGATCAAATTGTCTGGACTGCTATTGAGGGAGTAAAGAGGCCCTATGCTCTGTAGGGCTTTATATTTCATAACTGATACTTTGAATCTCATCCAAAAGCAAACTAGCAACCAGTGCAGCATGTGATATAGTAATATCACTTGAGCATACTAAGATAGGCCATTCAAGCTGGTAATTAAGCAAGGACTATCTGTAAACAAGATAAATTACTCTTTTCCCATATTCCAACCTGTAACAACTACATATCTTCCTCCAAGCAAACAAAGGTTTTATTTTAGATGTGGTTCATATTTTTAAAGTAAAAGAAAGGGAGCATATATCACTCTCTTTATAAGTATTATTTTTAAAAATGGGTAGTTCCCGCAAAGAATCTGCTTCATATGCCATGATGGTGAAATGTTGAATCTGAGCTAATTCTGGTAACAGTTGGACAAGATGTCACAGTTATCAACATGCCATATCATTTAGCCATCCTTCAGTATAAGATCTTCCCACCAACTCGAAGTAGAATGTCAAGGGCAGGCCCATGTAAAGGGATAATTGCTCAGGAATGGCCCTTCAGAAGTAGCTCATGTACGATTCCTAATACCTCTCATTACAACAGTATTTGTAATTCGCAGTTACAGCTATAGCAAATTAGACTTCTGAGATTTCTGGAAGTTTTCTGTTTGGACAATAATAAATAAGCTTTGAGTTTACAAACTTATGGAAACTGTTACTAGATATAGTATTTCTTATCTGGATGTGGTATTCAAGCATATATACCAATAATATGGTGTATAATTGTTGGAAATTATACTCTTCTCAATTGGGAAGCATAGACTTTTTCAACTGAAAATGTCAGAGATTAAATATGGAGCATTCATTATGCAAAATATGCCCTCCCTTTACAAGCACTGATAACAAGGCCAACACAAGGTTACAGAGTATGTCAAGACACCTTTCCAGCTAATATACAGTAGCTTTATCTTATCTGTATCCAGTCTCCATCTGATAAGATGTGATTTAAATCATGAGTCTGGAACTGTTATTTTACCCTTTGAAAATAAGAGGAGGTTTGACAGGAAGTTCAAATGATATCTGGGAAATAAATGTTTTTGATAAAAGGGATTAAGTACAGTCTTTTGTTTTTTGTTTTTGTTTTTGTTTTTAAAAAGAGGGAACTTCTCTTTACCCATTTGATTGAATCTTACTCATCTTAAGCTGGCAGACAGCCAAGCTCCATGTGAATCATCACATTTAAGTGATTTAAGAAATATCCCTGAAACATTGACTATCTGAAAGGAAATTCAGTAGTTTTATTAACTGTAAACTAATCCAGTATTATATTTGGCTGCTGATATCTTATTGAACAATACTGAAATGCGTATATAATACAGCACACTTTTTTGCTATTTTTCACAACCCCCATTATATGTTAACTCTCCTTATACTGAAGTTACTCTTTACAAACCTTTTTATGAACCATTATGTTTTCAAGAATCCTCAAGGTCTGGATTCAAACTAAAAGTTGTCTTTAAATTAACTGGACTACTATAGAAATGATCATTTGATATTCTTTTAATCCATTTAATTAATTATCCTTTCCATTTAAATTGGGTGAATGGCTGCTCATTATGTATTTTAAACCTTGTTGCAAATGCCTTCAAAAATAACAGCTAATATTTTAAAATGTCAAATGCTAAAATGCTATTAATTCTTCACAATTTTAATGGATATTTTAATTATTTTTTCCCTAGTTTTATGCTTTAATTTGCTTTTTCTGTTGTTTTGTTTTTACATTTAGTTTTTATAAATCAGCATAAAAGAGTAGTAGTTTTAAAAGCTACAAATAAATAAAGACCTGTTTTTGAAATATTATAGTTGAGACCTTCATGTAATTACATATATGCCTACTTTTAAGCTAATTTCTTGAAATGAACAGGTAACACATGGGAATGATAGCATTCTACAAAGAGCCTTATATTCCACTTATGATCAATGATGTCCACCTCTGATCTTCCCTTAGGTCAAATATTCTTCACTGAAATAAAATTTTCCATTCCCGCTATATAACATACCAAGTCAGAATAAGCACACAGAAGGCAGTATAAGAAGATATGCAGGTTTCACTTCTCAGCTTTATATTTCAGATAAAGAATATCAGCAACTCCTTGATTGTCAGTTGTAAATATTGACCTTGTCCTGCTTTTTCTTATTAGTCCAAATATAAAATAATACTCATCATCCTGTCATTGCCCAGTATTTCATCAACATAACTTAACAACAGCCTCCATAACAACACTAAAACAAAACAGATTGTCTCCAGTCTTCAGCAAGGCTGAGCAGGCATCATCTTGCAAGAGGAACATAGATGAAGAGTCAAGTATTCCCCTTCATCCTTTTAGAAGGGCAAAGGTTTCTCTGATAAGACAGTATCAGCCTGATAATACCTATCCCCATGAACTGTGCATGTGAATAAGTTAATGGAATTCTACTCCAAGGCAGTTTTACATCTCCCACACAAAGAAGAGTATGAATGCAATGTTCTCATAAACAAAATTAGCTATCAATACTCATTTTTAATACCAGCTCCTTTTGTTCTTTGAAATAGGAAAATATCTGGTCATCTAATCATTATTGCAGAATAGGCAAGAAAATTCAGACTACAAATGGTTGGTTACTCATATGCAAATTTGTGGCCACGCTTACAAGTTTAAAAAGAAACTATACAGTACTGAGTTTAAAAGAAAATTCTGCTACTTTTAAAGAAAAAGTGTTCTGAAAGGAAATCCCAATAATAATAATAATAATAATAATAATAATAATAATAATAATAATAATAATAATAATAATAATAATAATAATAATAATAATAATAATAATAATAGTAAAGTTTGAAGGGACCTTGAAGGTCATCTAGTCCAACCCCCTGCTCAGGCAGGAAACCCTATACCATTTCGGACAAATGGCTGTCCAGTCTCTTCTTAAAAACTTCCAGTGTTGGAGCATTCACCGCTTCTGGAG
>NW_015387305.1:192162-212292 GCF_001527695.2 Protobothrops mucrosquamatus | reverse complement strand
CTAATTTTGTCACTTGGTCAAAGAATGCAATAAGATTTGTCTGGCATGATCTATTTTTGACAAACCCATGTTGGCTTTTAGTAATGACTTTGTTTGCCTCTAGGTGTTCGTTGATTCGTTGTTTGATTATCTTTTCCAGGATCTTCCCAGGTATTGAGGTCAGGCTGATAGGTCTGTAATTTCCTGGGTCCATTTTTTCCTGGGTCCATTTCCTGGGTCCATTGTTAGATACAGTATGTCATTTTTGCTTTAAGGCCTCATGAACAAAGGATCTTAAATCATATGATTGGAAATGGAAGTGGAGATCAATATAACCTGAATCTTATTAAGGCCTATTTTATATAAGTTTATTTAAGACTAGAGGAAGAAACTAACTTGTGGTCTGCCAAATATAATAACCTGATACCAAAAATGCAAAGCATCTACAAGCCCAAATAATAAAAGTCAAGAAACACAGTGAAAAATGGGACTGAAGTTAAACATAAAGAAGACCAAGCTAATGATAACAGATATAATAAACCAGAATTAGAACAGGTAATGAAGGTATTGAGTGGTGGATAGTGTTCTGTTTCCGATGTAAAGGCATTGAGACGAGGCAGGAGTAACAACAGTCGTCTCTTTATTTACTCTCCAACAGAACTAACACAAAATGGCGCGGATTCCTTTTATATCCCTTAGCAGGGACAGTGTCAACCAATCAATGCAACGGATTCTCCCGCCTTGCGCATGCGCAATAGGCTGGAGACAGCCTGTCTGGTCCCAGGCATCCACGTGGTCTGCCCGGGCCTCTCTGCAGCTTCCTCCACCTGCTGAGTCACTCAGCAGGCCCAGGACATAACAGATAGCTTCTGCCTTTTAGGAGCAACTATCAACCAAAAAACAAGCAGTCAAGAAATATGCTACAGACTAACACAGCAGCCATGAGGCTTTGGAGAAAATTTCAGATTCTGTGCTGTGGCTATATCTACAGAGATAAAAAATGTGCAAGTATTTATTCCCTGTGGCACTTTTTGGAAGAAAAAGTTGGACATTGAAGAAATGGGATGGAAAACATATTGATTTATTTTTTTTTAAAGTTGGTGTTGGAGGAGACTCCTGAGGAGATGGTAGATAGTCAAAAAAAATGGATCATTAAACAAATCAGCAGCTCATTCAGCCACTGAGTCCTCAGAGATGAGAGGGAGTCCTCTTGGCAGGTGGCAGAAGCTTGCAAACTTACCTGCCAGCTTCCCCATTGACTTCAAATAGTGAACACATGATTGCAGGGTGCTTGGCAACTGTTTGTAAGTGTAAAGAGGTTGCAAAGCAACCAGATTGTGATCATGGGACCGCAGAGGTTGGTGCCATGTTTTGTGATGGTCAAAAGTGCCTTACGTGCCATAAAGTACCTTTTCCAAAGTCCTTGTTAATTCAAGCCACCATTAAGCAAATGATTATAAATCAGCAACCACCTGTAGAAGGAAAGAGAAGAAGAGGATAACAGGGTGGATAGATTCTGCTACAGTGGTGATGAGCATACCATTGAAAGACCCGAAGGACCAAGTTTGGGACAGATTGCCATGGAGAAAATCTATCTATATAGGTGCTAAGAATCAAGAATGATGTAATAGTATATAGTATACAAATATACTATATAATAGTAGTATATTTATCAATCAATCAAGACACTTTTATCTTCTCTTTTACTTTGGAAGAATAGCTATCATAATATAATATAAAAGAACTATGTGCTAGTCAATAAACCAGTCGTATCTGAGCTAAAACTGACATATGCAATTATTTTATTTCTCCTGCTAGTTCCCTCTAGGTTACAGTGGATGTCTATGCCCTTCATGTAGATCCATTTCTGCAAAGTGAGCATCAGACATGCTGTATATATTATTCGTGCAGAGATATGCAGTCACAAGTCTCAAAACCTTGGGTTTGCACTCTGATATCTGAAAAATATTATTTTTGAGATACAATATTCAATATGATAGAAGGAAAAAAATGGCTCTAATGTGTATTTTATTAAATGTAATTAATTTAAATCAATTTATATTTCATATGGAATTAAGTTGTTATTTTATAATATTATAACAAATAATATTCTTTTGTTCCTGCCCCCTTTTTGAAGTACATCGCCTAGAACTTCACTTAAAGACCATTTGCTATTGTTGGCTCCAAAAAAAGTTGGATACTTCTGCTGCAATGACACTTCAAATGGAAACAGATACAAATCATAATGATATATGCCAGCAGAGCCAAAATAAGAATCAGTTTCACCCTTACATCAGAGAAATAAATATTGGGAGGGAAATTCCTAAGAACTCTCAGCTGCTTCAAGAAATATAGTCTATACATTCTGTTTCTTCATTTGGAAGTAAATGGGTTTTTTATGCTGATATCATTCTTTGCCAAGCAGGGATCATTTTCTGCTCAATTTTCAAGACAATATGTACACATAAACAAATGTCTAAGCCAAAATGTCAAACTCAGCATTTGCCAACAAAACAGGGAAATGAAAACTTCAGTTATGAAGGCTATGTGTAATAAGTAACAGACATAAAGGTCATTCTCAGAGGAACATCAAGGAGCATATTAATGTGTAGGTGATTTGCTTCCTTCACTACTTTATACAATTGTACAAAAGGTGTTTAGCAACTTTTTGGAACAGCAAATTCTTACTTTATGAGGTCTTTCCCATCTCCCCACTATAATTTGTAAATTAATTTAACAGTACTTTTTAAAAGGCATGCATATAAAAGATTGGCATTTTATTGACCATGAATGTGATTGTGTTTGTTAATCAATTGAGAAACGAGTCTAAAGAAAACTATTGTGCAACAAATAAACTTCATGCAAGCTAGTAAAGGATATCATACTGTATTATGGGAGGCATGCTACGAGGCTACAATATTTTAGCTAAATGTCTGTTGGAGTGAAAGATTAAACTACAGATTAGAATTGGTAGTAAGTAATTGCTGGTAGAGTTTTAAAAAATGAAGGACCAATGGTACTTTATGTAAGATGGATAAATTTGCCAGCCAATTCTCTTCTTTCTGGAGGGCTGTTCCACACAGTGGGCCAACCACAGGCTGGAGACGCCTAAACTCTGTTTAGAAGATAAACAGATAATGTCATCTTCAAGACAGCCCTGTCCAACTGAGAAAGCAGCCTGAACTGCTTTTATGGCAGAAACTGTGTGGTCTGCCTGTGCCACTTAATATCAAAATAAGGTTAGGCTCAGCAGGGTGTTTTGCTTCTATTAGCCATGGGGTTGCTGCAGATACATTCCTCCCCCCATCCAATTTCTGAGTAGTGATTTTAAGGGCTATTCAACTTTCAACACTGGGAGACTCAAGGCTCTTTGCTTTGTAAAAGCCATCTCTTTTACTTCTCTTACCAACCATACCAGACTTTGCACGGGTCCCCAAGCTATGGCTTGGGGACTAATAGGAGAAATGTGTTATGGAAATGGCTCTTTAGTGCCCACTTTTTGGGTAAAGCTGCGCACTCAGTCCTGGTGGAGTAGGCACAGCACTGCCTAGTCACCAGGACTGGATGCATGCAGGCTTTGAACTCTCCATCTATCTTTTGCGAGACTTGCTAGACTTTTGCAAAAACTGCACCCAAACCATGGTGTAGGGAAATGTCTCCCTCCAATGGGAGGGAAGTACGAGAATGGGGAGGCAGTTGATTTTCTGCTATCTGATAGTATGGAGGGGACGAAAGAAAAGGAAATGGAAATGGGAAAAGACCTTCAGCGGGCAACTCTGCAGCAATAAAGCTACACTCATATAGATCAGGCATTAAAGCACCCATTCCATTTTTGGAAAACTGTTGTGTCAGAATGCTGCCCTATATTAAATGTTGTGATGTATATTCTGTAGGAGGGAAGGGCATCTTTACTGCAAGGAGTGGGGAGGCTGTTTTAGAGCCACTTCCAAATGCTTTTTCCTTCTATACCCCCACAATATAGCCAATCTCTTCTAGCTGCTTAGGGACAACACCAAGGTGCAAGGGAATGGTTGGCTTTACCACAAGGACTGCTGGATCTTTAGCCTCTGCTCTTGTGCAGTAAAGCATAAGGAAGTTGGATTCAAGCTGTAAAAATAGGTGACATAAACAAAACATATGGTTTTTAGTTTAGGACATTTTTTGGCACAGAGTTATTGATTAAATATGTTAGTTTATATATGGCTAAAAAAAAATCCCATAGACGTTATTGAGGTTACTGAAAGAAGCAGAATGAAACAACAGCCATGGCTTCTATTCATTTCAACAGTCCACTTCTTTGGATATTTTTGTGGTGACGTATCCACTTGTCTATTTCCCTTCACTGTTTACTCTGGAAGGATGGTGTATTTTTTTAAAAGAAATGAAGAAGAAAATCAGACAGAAAAGGAAACCAGTAAGTGCTCTGTGGCCTAAAAGCCCAGGTCTAACAAAGTCCCAAGTGTTAAAATATAAGTGTTGTATAACACATCATTTTAAATAATTGTTAACATAAATGTTGATCAATTGTGAGTTAACCTTTAATGATTTCTGTTGATAAAATGCTTCTTTGACAGCTGGTAAAAATTTGTTACCATTTGTGACACTCTGTACTGTTTGATGAGATCAGGAAAAAGCAGAGGAGGTAACTGGTATATATTTAGCAAAAAAGTGCTGTCTTTTAACAATCTTTTCTAAAGGAAGGGCAAGTGCTAATCAACACACATAATAAAGAATAATAACCAGTAAGTTAATTTTAGGTTTACTCAGAATGTACTACTTTCTCTCTGCATTTTCATCCACATGATTAAATTACTTTGCTAGAATCCCATGGGAGTGACCTTAAAGCACAAATATACTACACAAAGGACTCTCTAGAGGAAGATATGCATATCTCTTCCTTTCAGATATGGCTTGAAGTACGTGGAATTCAAGGCAAGCTCACACTTCTCCTTTCACAAAAAAGATCAACCATTATTATTCTGAAATGTGTTGACACCAATGTTGGTGGCAGTCCTGGTTATCCAGCAAACCCCAAGCCATGGTGATACTAAGATTAAAATAGTGAGTGAGGTCAAGGGCCTTGCAATTTGGGGATTTCCCAATTTTAATTCAATAAACATTTTTTTCACGAAGCCTTGTTTTAGTCAAGGCTAGCTGAGGAAGTTATATTGGTTTGTTCAAACAAAAAACTAAGTCATATACCATGGCTTACAAACAACAAAAGACAGTAGCATTTGGAGCAAAGTACAATGATGTCAAAATGATAACATCTATGACATCATGCAGACATCACTCTTATGTACTTGCATCCAGTGTTTGACATAAGTATGTAAGTCATGGCAATTGCATGATGATACAGTTACACATGTTTCATGTTTTACCTGCCTTACCTAAGGAATTTTGTAATAACAGATTGTTTCACGCTAAAACAATTGCAAACCATCTCTGTTTCCCCCCCCTTCCCCATTCAATTCTCATGCCATGGGGTGACACTAGAAACTTGATTTCCAAGAAAGCCTCTAGGAACAGTCACTAAAAGAACTGCTGTAAGACAAGGACTACCTGCCTCCCCCCCCCCAATTCCACAGACAGCCACAGAATACACCAATACATTGCAACATCCTAGGATCTTGAGAAGAACTCAGTGCATATGTAGGCCAACTCCAGCTAAAGAACTGGCAGCTGTTTTCTGAACAGATTATAATAATTCATTTATAATAATAGTAATAATAATAATAATAATAATAATAATAATAATAATAGTAAATTTATTTGCCTCCCATCTTACCTCAGGGTAACTCTGAGCAACTTACAGTGTTAAAAGGATAAAACTATACAAAACATGTATATAATACAAATAAAATACTATCAAAGTACAAATTATCAACTCTTAACTAAAAAACAGGGCAGGAGGAATCTCTTATTTATTTATCCATCACCTCCATTGTGATGCTCCCCCATTGAAGCCCCAGGTCAACTGGCAGAATCAGGTTTTGAGGCTCTTATGGAAGGTCAAGAGGGTGGGAGTTGACCTCACTCCTGCGGTCAAGATGTTCCAAAGGGCAGGAGCAATGGGGAGATGGCAGAGAATAATAATACGCTTTAAAAAAAAGACCTGTATATTTATGTATTTTAGTTCAAATATTAGAACTGAAGGGATATCAGCAACACTACAATAGTGGCCAAAATTGTGGAAACTTTTTGGGAAAAGTGTACATTCGAGGTTTGATGACTAATCTTGGTTTCACATTATGACAGCTGCAGAACTAAAGGACTTGGTTCACTCCATGGGAAGACATTGTAAGGCTGTAATTCATGCTAAAGGTTACTCACCTAAGTATTAACTGACATGGTGATAATTTTTGTATATCTCATTTTTTCTATGGTGATAATTTTTGTAGTTCTCATTTTTATACGTGTTTCATTTTTCTTCTTTATAACTGCTATTCTAATAGCAAATCCTTCATAAAAGTTATTGCATTACATTCTTGATTAAATTATCTTTCCATTGATATATAATTTTATGGTACTACTCCAAAAAAAGTGGTGTTATTAGCCATCAAACTTCAAATATACACTTTTCCCAAAAGGTTTCCACAATTTTGGCCACTACTGTACATTAGTTATAGTTCAAAGATCAAGTCATGAGACACACATTCATGAGAATTCTATTCTTCAACATCTCCATTGCGTGTTCTCTAGGTTCTTCCATCTGAGGCAGCTGCCTCACTCTGCCTTATGATTGGACTGACCAGCCTTGAATGGGGTTATCCAATGCATTCTTACATTCAATATGAATTGTTGGCATAAAGGTTCCTCTGAGATGATCATTATAGTGGTCTTCCTGAAATACATTGGACTATTTCTTTTGTTGATGAGACTTTCTAAAATTATATCCCAACTTATACAGTTTTGGCCTGAACCCACTTTAAACAGTGCTTATCTCGTGGCATTCTGAATTGCTATCAGATAACCTTGTGCTCATATACAAACATAACCACTATCAGGCACAAGCAGGCAATCAGGCCAAAAAAGAGAAATAAACACAATGTGAAGGGAATATTAATATTCTCAAGACAATAGTCATTTAGCAACATTAACTTGGTATACTAAGCAAAAGAATATGAACTTTTACCCTATTGGCACTTTTATGAAAGCTGCAACCAGAGGCACCATAGAATGTTCTAGACCAATATGTTTATCCAGTCAGTGATAATTCTTACATTTTGAGATAATCTTTGATATTTAATTCATTATGTTTTTCTATGCTTTTGGATAGTGTTCATTGGCAACCACTGAACTTCTATGCAATCAAGAATTATTACAACTTTCCTAATAATAAAAAAAAGATTTTCAGTGGGACTTTACAAATCAATCTGCATCTTACACCCTTCCACTATGTGTTAACCAATGGTTCTCAAGCTTTTCTTCACCACGGACCCCCTTTAAAAAAGATGTAGGCAGGAGCAGCATATATGTAGTTGTAGCTTGTCAACTAAGCTACAACTAAGTAGCTGGCATTGTGTACAGGAACACCTGCATACTATATGGATATAGACCCTCCAAGTCCAGGTGGCAGATTCCACAGAAGGTGGAGAATAACAAGGCTAAGATCTTGTGGAAATTCCAGAAGAAAACAGACAGGCAGGTACTGGTCAATCAACCAAACATGGTGATAATAGTAAACAGTAGTGGTGATAAATATTGTGGTGACAAATGACATCAACAAGCGAAAGAAGGAGTATGAGAAGCTGGAGAGATAGCAGGGCCTCAAGGAGGAACTAGAGAGGATGGGGAAAGTAAGGCTGAAATAGCCCCACTGATCAATTTTGATTTCACCAATTTGATTTCAATATACTGCAACTAGCACAGCTACCCAGAACTTCTATTTACAAACCAGGTAGAGCAGAAGTCATGTTTACTTATTCACTTTCTTTTCAAACACTCACTTACTAAAATATTAATCATTTCAACATTCCCTAGCTTTTTAACACTGGGAGTCCACATTTCCTAACTTTCCAAAAGGAAAATATAAGAAGATAGTATAAATTAGCATACATATTATATCAATATTCAAACAAACTGAATAAATAAATGATTCCATTGCATACAGCTTTTCTCCAATATTTTATTCTGAACCTGTAGAAGAATCAGTGCATTGGGAAGAAAGAACTGATTGCCCTCTCAAAAATGATAGGGGGTTTTTTTTCTTTTCAAAAAAGGGTAAAAAAGAAAAGATTTCCATTTATGGACTATAGAAGTCCTGCATTCCAATTGGCCTAGCCATCCCAGTGGCAAGTTTTTTGTAGTGATAAGGCTTGAAACAGGAAGCCATGAGAGGTTAGGAAGGAAGTACTATCAGGCCAGAAAGAATGATTGCAAAGTGAAGGGAGCAGGACAGGTTCTTATATTCAGGCTGCAGAACAACTGAATCTATTTTTTTTAAAGATAAGCAAAGTTGCGAGTCAAAAATCTGCACAGCTGTCCCCATTGAAAATGTATCTCCTCTCTAGTTTTGTTGTTTTGCCTGTGTGGGCTTTGCCAAGACTGCAGCAAAAACATCGTTTCTCCACTGCTGCCTCTAGGAAGCAAAGCTCCTTGTTTATAGCAATTCAAGTTGACCTTGACCATATTGAAGGAAACGGATTTAATACAAAAATGCTTCCATTATGCCATAGCTAAAAATGAGCAGCTTTCGATGGCACATTTCCCAAAGCCACCTGTATGTTCCTGTCCCCATCCCCTGCTTTAACCTCAGTATGAAGCAGATCACTGAACAAAAGGGAAAGTCCTCCCCCCCAGTTTCTTTTTTAAACACCAAACTTTTTTCCCCATGGTTGCTTAATGACTATACCTAAAATTCTGCTTAATCTGAAGATTCTGTTCACATCTTTATCAAAGATGACATTTCCCAAAAGTATGATGGAAGCATGACATTTGAGGTATATTATTTTTGCAAAAAAGAGTAAGAAAACTTATAATGCAACAACAGGATTTTATTTAGGTTCTTCAAATTTCTCTAGAGACGGAATACCACTTGTCAGTGGAACCAATGCTTACACCCTGTCCATCTCCACCACAGCTACTCCGGAAGACAGGTTGATGTTTAAGAGTCGATTTGGCGGATGCATAAGGTTGGGAAAAAGTGGGGTGAGTGAAGTTCCTTTTTATGAGCAAGTGTGAAGCTACAATCAGACACTCAATATGGTCCCATGATGTGAAGTCATTGAGAATGATAACTGGATGCTGAGCTATTCATTCCCATGTATACATTTAGTTAAGCACTGCTTAATGTGGAATGGAATTTTTGTGCATAATTCTTCCATTCTCCCATTCTTCATTTCCTATGATTGATAAGTATTGATCCAATTCAGTTTTAATATACTATAGCTAAGTATTCCTTCCATAGGAGCAGCATAATAATTCTATTTCATAAGTTCACTGAATGTCTATCTGTAATGAATTAGAATGGGAAAGGCAGTGTTTGTATCCCAAAAAACAAATCCTACTTTATGGAGACCTTTGAGAAATCTGACAATTGTCTGAAGCTAAACAATTATTCATCCACATTCATGATCCCATATAACACATGAGCAATCAATCCTTTATATATTTATTTGATTTAAGGCATATGATTAATTCTCTGCCAGAGCAAGAGCCTGACCTGTCACTAACAAGGAAGCTGCCTATCAGCAGAATCAGGAGCAGGAGGAATGGAAACCACTTCCCAGAGGAATAATCTGGGCAGTAGAGAAGTGTATATTTCTGGAAACATGCACAACAGCTGTGAATATCCCAGAAAATATCCACCATCTGATGATTAATACAAAAAACATCAACCATGTGCATCAAAGAAGGAAAATTTTTCATCAACAAGTCAACATACACATCTTCGAAATAAGTGCACCTGCAGTGTCTCAGCACAATTTCCTTAAAATGGTGACTATACCCACCAAATAATATATGAAAGTCATGGCAGGAACAATAACATAACAGGCTTATTCAGGTTTTGTGCTTTAAAGCTGGAGCAGCCCTTCTTAAGCACACTCCAGCATTCCTGGAAATGAAAAGTACACTTAAACGTTCAAATGTTTCCCAGATTCTCTAATACATCAAATCATGTTGTAATTGGACTTTATATGAATAGCCAACTTGGAACATTTAACAATTTTCATCTGTGCCTTATTTAATCTACTTATTAATGGCTTTGTGTGTTATCAGCACTTGGATGGGGGCAATTGGTTTATGATTGATCTTGGTTTTCTGTTGATCTCTGGACAAAACAGGAGTATCTGCAAAATCGTATAACTAGTTGCCATTTCTTTGTTAATCTCAGATTTATTTTTACCCTTTTAACAAAACTGTGAGGGTGAAATGGGAACCCCTTTATCATATTCCTTTGTTAATTACAGATTGCAGTCTTAATGGCAAAATATCAATGCCAGGAATGAATAAATGGGTGTTTGTGTATAAAATCCATTTTCTCAGACTAAGAGAAGCTCACTATTGGAGGGAAATAATCACTCTGTATAGACATTTGCTGGGATCCATTCTCTGCACAGCATAATTAAGCTTCAAAGCACAACACAGTGCCACTTACCACTTAGTGATTCAACCACATGCTGAACTTGCACGCTAGTCACCTGTATACAAATATACAAAAGAAGTTTTGTATATACATGTATACAAAAGACAATGTCCTTAATGAGACTGCTTCATATGATAACTGAAAAAAACATATAATGAGCCAAAACACACTATTGTTACAGCAGCATGTAAATATCAGGTGCCTATTACTAAGATATTGTTTCAGGCAAAGTCTATATGGTGAAATTAACATGAAACCAGCCAGTGACTCTAGTACAGAAACCAAAGTGTGCTCTGAGCTGCATTTGATCAGCCATCCATATTTACTTCACTGAAGTAGGAAATGATGCAGTTGCATCATTCTGTAAATATTCAAAGCTTCTCCTTTGACTTTAATGAATAGTAAAGCTCTTATAAATGAAAGTACTTTTTGTGCAAGAAATTACTGAGCTGAAGTACTTATCTAGCTAAATACGATCCGAAAATTTGGTTCCACAGAATGACAAGGACATATCAGCTCTCCATATTCCTGAATATCTCCAGACTTTTGACCTTGTTCTGCATTCACACTTTAGTCATTTTGGGGGGCATGATGGAAAGTTCACCAATCACCCTTAGGAAAATGTGATCTAATCTATGTCCCTTAAGATGGTCTCTAGAGATACCTAGGATTTCATAATACGTTGCTGGAACTTAGCAAAAAAGCAAACTCTCAACTCAAGAAACCTACACTCACCTAATCTGTTTTGTTCTGCAAAGTTCATCACTTTCTGTTTACATGTTTGTTAAAAATAAACTTAAAAGCCAGACCCTAAAGAAATTTTCATTTCTTTATTATCTGCCTATTGCATTTAATTGCTGGAAACTCTCTGAACCTACAGAAAAGACATCACAAGTTACGGGAAGCTTAAGAATGACTAGGTTTCTCCATAGTCTTAGAAACTATGAGAAGTACTAATACAACCAGGAAGTAACACACAACTTTTACATACAGTAATTAGAAGGCAATTAAAGAAGGAAAATGAACAATTGGAAGTCTTTGGCTACTTATTGGTTCATCTTTCCCTTTCCCTTTTGCACATTATGGCTATTGATGAAACATTTTTGTGACTAAATGTCCTGACCTCTTGTGACCAATAATAGAAAGGTCCCATAGAAATTTCAGAAGTATGTTATTGTTTAATTTTAATTTTGCTATGTTGGCTGAGTTTTCCATCTTATGAAGTTGCAATTTGTCTCTCTAAAGTTACCCTTGTATTAGCAGTTAGGTAAATTACTTCATGGTGGACAATCAAGAGCAGTTATACAGCAACCAATATAAACTATTCCGTCAGTGGTGGCATTCTGGTAAAAATAGTGTTATATCAAAATGAAGATGTAACATATGAGAAGGACAGAAAAGAACAATAGAAAGAATCTATGGCTTGTTTCTGACTCTCTTTTTTATATAAATACTATAACATTATAAGAGACAGATGTGTTTATTGAGATCACGATCCTTGATGAATAGATTCAATGCACTGTAGCTAATAAATATTTAATAACCTCCACCAGCATTTTGATTAAAGTGAAGGCAGGGGGCGGGAGGGACATTAAATAATATCTATGCATCATCATATATGCAGTTATTTACCCAAGATACAGTAATACTCTAGCAGACATGTCAAACTCGCGACGTCACGTGACCTCATGCAACGTATCGGGACAGTTTTGCCATTGCCGGCAATGGGATGGGCACGGCTTCCGGATGACATGTCAGGCCCCCGGGCTGGCAGTTTGACACCCCTACTCTATGGATATCAGGTAAATAAAATATAAAGACAGAAACTAATTAAAGGCCGTCTATGGATTAAGGTACAAAGCTTCTCACACTTTTTTGTACCTCACATTTTAATCCATGGGAAGGTTTAGCAGCTGATCTGCAGATCTGCTTTTGAACTATCACAATGTCTTACAAGTTCCATACTAGTAAATCAAATTTTCAACATCCTAATCCATTTCTTACATTGTTTATTTACTGATGAGAACAAACTGTACTATCCAAAAGCATCCTTACTACTTCTGAACTCTCATGCTATTCTTATTTTCATTCATTCTTCCCTGTAACCACATAACACATAAACAATGCAGAAATATATTTTATATGTTCTATATTTTGGAAATATTTAAAAATGCCCATGGAATTTTGCAAATGCACAAGATTATAAGTGTGATAGCATTTTCATTCCTATCCACAAACATTTGTTATGCCATAAAGTTGTACTGTTATAATTAAGAGTCCACTGACTTCCCCCCCCCAAGTATTTTATTTTACACTACAGTAATATTTTTCAGATGTCAAGGTAGAACTTACTTTGCTTAGATTCTCACAGATTCTTCATGAAAGCTAAAAACTCCATCTCTATTTACAAAGAAGCATTTCAAGTTGCATGACACCTGTTTGAAAAACCCAGAGATGAAAGAAAAGTCAATATACTGCTAAAACTCTTTCTATGCTTACATTCCAATACAATGTAATTGTGATTAGGAATAATGGAGGATTTCTTTTTAAGACATCTAAACTAGCATTGTTTAAAGCAAGAGTTATCAAAGCTAATTAAAAGGAAGCTATCAGGTGCCAAAATTCCCCTTTACTTTGTGGAACAGCAAACACAGCCTTTGTTGCACACAAGGATCTCAAAGTCAGTTAGGATCAACAATAGTAGGATGAAATTCCACAAATCCAGTGCTGCACAACATGTGTTGGCAAGAGAAACTGTCTGCTTGCTCTATAATGGGATGGCAACCAATGACAGAAAGGTGAATTAATTTCTTGACATGTTTAACATATAAAACAATTATTCTTAAAGGCCATAAGTAGGTATCATAAATGTAGTGTGTAAATTATTTGTGATATCATAGTTTTAACCTATAGGACAGCCCAGGCATCTGTGCACAGAATGTGGAAAATAACTTAAATAAATGTTTCAGTTTTATTTACTAAAGTTCTTATATTAGTCACTTGGATGGTCTGAAGGCATTTGAAACATGAAATGTAGCTACAGAGGTTGGAAATGTGTGCTCTCCTAAAAGTGCTAAATACAATTCTTATTGCCCCTTACAGTTTGCCATACTAACAAGATGAATGGAAGAGAAAAGAGGCAGGTCTACACCCTCCACCTCTGATTTAATTAGCACATTCCACAACTCTATATTTGTTACCTTTAATTCCATCATGAAAGAAAAGTAAGATAAAAGTATAACCAATGCTGTACTTGTCTTTCACTTTTCTTTTGATGTATCTTCTCTTCCTGTGTCTCTTTACAACTTTGCTTTCATACTCTATGGTGAAGAAGATTGTTAGCACATATCACCTCTGATTCTTTTAATTTCATTGCAACCTAATTATTAGATTGTTAAAATTATTTAAAATTACCCAATATGCCTGGTAAAAAAAGAAAAAAAGAAAACAAAGAGAAAAAATATACATTTGGAGAATGGAAAGTGATACCAAAAATAAGAAACCAGAGATTAAAAAAATATATTTTAAAATGTTAATTGAATCAACTGTGGCTGAAATAATTTTTTTTTATTATGAAAAACCAATAAAAAGTAAGATATTATCTGCATCATATTTTTGGTAGGGAACCGTTGCAGCAAGGGAAAATACCACCCTTCAGAGAATGGCAACATTTTCTACTCTTAGAAGCAAAGATTGTGATTGTTTGAAAGGGTTGTGATTGTGTTATAGGCATATCATCCCTTGTATTTGTTTTCTCTACTGGGCTATTGAGTGATACTGAAATTATTGGGGTCTCCATTTGAACAGATCCGCAAGGTGTTCTCTCTTCCTTTAAGATAAGTTGGATCTATCACCACCTGACTTACAAAGTTGAATAAAGAAGATAATGGAAACCTTTTCACATTTATTTGAAATATTAGGCTTATTAATGTATTCATGTAAGAGGAGTAAATGTGTGTCTATGGAAAGGAGGAATATATACCGGATGAATGGCACCCTTTAACTATTGAAATGTTTCCCCTACAACTTTGGTAAGTCTGCAGAACAGAACCAACAATCACATCCTTTTAAGTTCTTAAGATAAAATAGCTTAATAGAACTTTAATTATTGGCATTATTTTGTGTTTATTAACACATTCTTTTAAAAAAAAACCTTCAGGTTCAGAGCCTGTTATATGACTCTGGGAACCCTTTTTCCCTCTAATTTGCTTATTTATTTATTTATTTATTTATTTATTTAACCCTATCACTTGTACAAGATATGGGATACCACATTATTCTGCATTAACAGAATGGGAAGAAATATTTTTAAAACTGTTTTTCAAAATAGAAGATAATTCTAATGAAAGAATATGGGGAATGTTTGGCATTTACCCAATTTTTGGCATTTATAAATGAGGTGGAGGAAAAATGAATGCCCTATTTTTTATGTATAATCACCACTCCAGGAGTCCTCAGCTGTTTAGGCATTAATTAAATCCCATATGAAGACAACCTCAGGAAACTCTTCCCCTGGGTTTTTTTTTTCAATTCAGAGAGCTAGAGGTGACATGGAGGATGCAGTATGTTGCAATATGTCTAATAGAAAAAACCAAAAGTAAGGTTAAGAACATGAGCAAAGAGAATGAGACAGAAAAAATGGGAAAATTTTTCAAATGCAAAAAAAAAAAAAATTCTTGCCAACACTGAAAGATAGATTTCAACACACTGTTAATATGGGGCTCTTGATGGGTTTATAACATTATCAGGAACTGATTTTCAACATGGAAGTAACTGAGATATTATGATTTGTGGAACTACAGCCAACTATCTAAGTTGTAGCACTGGGCTATTTTAGTACACTCTTTTGGATGGCTGTGTTGGAGAAATACTGCCTGAAGTTGGAGAAATACTGCCTGAAAATCAAAGATCAAGACATTTGGAGCAGATTAGCAATCTCCTCCTCCCTCCTCTTTTTTTCCAGGTTTCAAACCCTATGATTTTATTCTTTGCTTAATAATTTGTGACTTCTAGATTGCTTTTTTCCCCAGATTGAAAATAGTCCTCCTTAAATGTCACCTTTCTTAGTTGCTGAGAAGGAGGAGAGAAGCTGAGAGAGAAGCGGAGAGAGCATAGATCCGGTATCAGCCCCATGCAAGTATTGTTATTTTTCCTGTCATATTTGTTGGGGTACAGCTTTCATTTATTTTTCCTACAGCAAAGCAGGAAAACCAATCTGGAAAGAATAGAGCTCACATGTCATCAACAGCTCCTTGGCTGAAGCGCTTGGCACTGGCTTATGGACAATTTAAAGGCAAGAAGTGGGTGAGGCCCAGCTGCAGCCAAACAAGGAACTAGAAAGGGATACTTCAATCTGATTCAGCCTTTACCCACCTCACCCCCTTTTCCCCTTCCATTACTCTCCCCAGGGACTACTGACTATAATGTCACACAATTGGTTGCTTTCTAGATGCAAGTTTAGGAGGAACTGCCTGCTTTGGGACAATTCAATTGTGGGATATCTTGAGAGACCACTCAGGAGCCTAGCAGCCTCTCCCAAATTTCCTAAGTATTCTGCACTATTTCCAGTAAACATCTAAATATTTTAACAAGTTCCATCAATTTAAACCTTGTCCCCGATAAGCCCCTGATAAGAAAAACATTGCAGTCCCAACCATCTGCTTCTTTTGGTAGGGATTTTTTTTAAGATGTGAAAAGTTTTTAAAAGTGGTGTATTTGTCAGATGGAAGTTCTGTGGAAGCCTTAATTATTGTAATGTAGTATGTGAACTAGCTCTTGCAGCAGGCTAGCATTCACACTTCCTTACCTTTATATTTGCTCTTCCTTATAATTGTTAAGCTCTTCTAAAGAACACATAAGTTTCCTCATATTTCTTATTCCCTCATCTTTATGTATGTCCCTTCAAAGATTTTCAGATCTTGGCTTTGGAGCATTGGATGAAATTACTTTGTAACAGATAAGCCTCAAAGAATATCTCCACAGGTGACTTTTCCTTCAAAAACTTGGTACTGTATCTTTCTCTTAATATTGTTTTCTTATTATTTTAGCAAGGGCAACAACTATGGACAATAACATTTTGTTTTCACCTTTAGTAATGAAGCTCAAGCACCTCAGAAAATGTAATGTTACCAGGAAGATGCAAAGTTCATCCTTTATAACCAATAAACCATGCAAGTATTGCATGAACTTTGAGGTAAATTATAGTCTTAATTCTAGAAACTACTCTGTGGGATTCTCTGGGCAATCCCAAACATAGGATCATTTGAAATAATTCTTAATTTAATCCTTAGTTAAGAACAAATTCTATAGTGAATAATTTTATGTCAAGACATCTTCCAAAATTTAAAGCAATAATCTATTTTTCCTTTAATTTGAGAAATCATAAAATATGATTTGGGTAATCTTTTATATTAGAAAGAAGAGCCAATCTCATTACCTAGAATATTTCCTGAGGAAATTTAATTGGAATGAATAGATTTTTTGATGTAAGAAAAGTAGTAATTTTGTTTATTTCGTTGTAGTGTATTTAATGCTGAAACAGATGAGTTGTTAAGTAAAATAATCCATTTTAATGTAATGTATAGACATGTCCAATGAGGTGACTAACAATACGTGGACTCAAAATCTGTACTGTACAGTTCTGTAAAGTACTGTATGCAAAGATAGAATGGTATTTTCATTTTTGGACCATAAAAGATTTACAGGAAATTGGAAATAGATTTGAGGAAATGTAAAGTGAGGACTTATTCACCACTCTATTTTCCTGCAAGTGGGAACGAATAAGGGCAGGACATCTCTGTGTTTACACAACAGGGTGCAGGAAGACGCTCTCTTTTTTGTCACATATGGTTTGCATGAGTTTTCACCAACCTGGTCCCTCTAGATGTGTTGGACCAATTGCTATAAGGCTTCTCTGCAAGAAGAAGAAAAACCCTGCTCCACCTGCCTTACTGCTGGTAGTACAAAATAAAGTATTCCATTCAAAAGTAAGGGGAGATATAAAGTTACAGTACTGAAGGAATTCTTAATTCTTAACTAGGTATACTTTTTAAATACTGGTTACATTAACAGGAATTATATTAACAAACAGATTTTGCTTGTTTACATCATGGGCAGAAATTCCAATAAAATATTATAGCACTGTGAAATGTTCCCTTTTCTACTCTGAAATTTTCTATTTTATTCCTAGCATCATACCAAGGGTGCATTTTGCCCTAGGTGCATGCATAAGAGGGATGTTTTCGAAGACACAAGGGTAATAGCAAATGAGTAGTTGGATCACTGCTGCCCACAGACTTGATCTATTGTTTGACAGGCAGCAGCAACGGAGGAAAATAATTGTGTCAGCAGTTTTGATTTCTGCTGACTGCCTCCTTCAGTTTTCATGGCAAGATTTTTCAGAACTGGTTTGCCATTTCCTGCTTCCTATGACTGAGCAAAGAGACTGGTTCAAGTTCACCCAACTAACCTTGTAGATTAGACAGGACTAAAACTCAGTTTCCTGATTTCTAGTTTGATATAGTAGCTAAATGACACCTTAACCATTACTCTCAGGAATGAAGAAGAGGGGCACACAAAAATTATCTGCTCCAGATGTCATATATGTCTAGAGCATGTCATTGTTCCACTTCCCTTTTACCTACTTTTTATCCCTTTTCACATAGATACACATAAGGAAGCAATCCATTTCTGGTTCAGAATCGGGGGTGGGGTGGAGAACAATCAAAGATTGATCCATGGGAACCATTCTAGATCTCCTCACCTGACTTTTTTCAGATGCTGCTTTGGCAGCCTATCACAGGCCAACTTCTTTAAACTATTACTAAAGACTTTCCATTGACAAGCACAAAGGAGTACACTTTGTTCTCAAATAATGTGTAATTAAAACAATTTACTAGTACTGTGCTTTCAGCAATGTTGTACAGAACAAGAAGAGTTTTTAAAATGATACCTGACATATGAAACATTTTTTTTCTAAGCAAAGCTAAAGAAGGAATGGTCCTGGAACCCTTAGCTTAGGGTTCCATTTAAAGGCACCCTAACTCTGCAGTCTATCAAGTAAGAACATCACTGGGCGTAAAGAGTGCGGGTAATTTGTTTGAGCATTGAGTGGGGTTATTGATTGATTGTGTGGTTGTTACAGGACCATGGCAGCCATCTATTTGTTTTCAGGGTTTGTTTTCAGGGCTACAAGGCCAGTGGCAGCAAAGACAATTCTGAATCATCTCTATTCTATTTTTAGGGAATTAGGATGAGAGCGCCCACTATAGAAATATCAAAGACATTGTCTCCAAAAGAAAAGATAAAAGAATTACCTCAACCTCTCCTACTCTTTTCTCTCAACCAACTCAAAGGAAAGCATTTCAGTTTAGTTCTCTGTAGCCAATTATAAGGCACAGTTTAGGATGAACAGCATGACTGTGGAAAACTGAGAAAAAGAGAGCAATTACCAAGGACAAAAAATAGAAATCCAACATGAATTCTGAGTTAAAAACTGTCCATGAGTCTTCTGGAAAGTGGTATCTGTGTGCATATACAGGAGGCCTGCAAGTGAGTAATGCAAGGCACAAAATAGATGTGGTCAAAGCAGAAAGAGGAACAAGCTCATAGTTTGAAGCTACCCTTATGTTTTAAACCAATATACTGTATAACTGATTTTCTCTTCAGAAGCAACACTAAAGTTGTAGTGAAGAAAGTTCCAAGGCCAAGGGAAAACTGCCTCATGAACCAGACTTCATTTCATGGAAATGAATTACTAATGTTGTTAACTCACTCCATTGTTTCCAGCAATGCCCTCTCAAACTTCAGCAATAATTCAGCTATGAAATAAACAGGCCTGATCAGATAGCTGTGAAAATTAGATAAACTACACAATAGCTCA
Organism: Protobothrops mucrosquamatus; assembly: GCF_001527695.2. Taxonomy (NCBI): domain Eukaryota; kingdom Metazoa; phylum Chordata; class Lepidosauria; order Squamata; family Viperidae; genus Protobothrops; species Protobothrops mucrosquamatus. Next base: position 192,844 of record NW_015387305.1, on the reverse strand, counting down.
GAAGATATGAACACTGCATCAGGAGCCATATATCGGCTTCTTTCTGATGTTAATTCCATTCATTTTCCCTTTCTTAGCACTTTACACATTAGTTTCAGGATTCAGGAAGAACATGAAATATGGACATTTATAATAGGACCCTTTTCTCAAATGCAGTAGATAGAGGTACAAATATGCTGAGACAGACTTTTATAGTTTAACTGCCAAAATATTAGAATACTGCTACACTTACTCATATTTGGTTTCCATATCGTGCTATAATTTACTTACACACAGAGCTAAGCCCATACCCAACGAACTACATTATGGTTTACTATGTTATAAATCCAGGAAACTTGTGAAAGAATATAGATCTCTTTGGAGACGGATCAATGAACTCTTAAAGGAGGGAAAAATATTTATAAATATTGAATGAGGTAAAAAATAATAGCAACACTGCATTATTTATGTTCTTTTCTCCTGGCCTTTTTTCTTCGGCCACTGAAATAAAAGAGAAATGGCTGATAACCTAAACAAGCATTCTTCAAGAGGTGTTTTATATCTTGTTAAGATATAACAGAGTCTCTAGGACATGTTGTATACTGGAACTTGCTTTACACTATCAAGCCTTGCTGATCACTCTGAGTAAATTTATTCTATTTGCATTTCTTACAAATCTTATCAAAGATAAACAGGTTAAGCA